>NC_048576.1:77188580-77366080 GCF_013265735.2 Oncorhynchus mykiss | reverse complement strand
CGCTGCGCCTTGGTCTCCTCATTATGACGACCGTGACAGTAAAGATCCCTAAAATATATGAAAGTCCTGCAGGGCCTATTATTATTTCCACAAAGTCAATGCATGTATCTTTTCCATCCAAAGCAATATTTTCTCTCTCATTGCAAAACGAGCTAAACATAACTGAAAAAGAAGAGAAGGGCCTAGAGGTAGAACAAGAGAATTCAAAACATGAACAACGAACATTTAGGCCCCGTTACCCTCCTCTGATGTGTGTTGCCCACAGTCACAGTGCTAGCTTTCCAGGAGTCAGGAAACATTCTCTTTCATGGAAACACTAACTAGGCCTACTTACGTCAGTCAAGAGGCCACCCCAATTTTACAGTCATAAGCATTATTATGTACATGCCATTTTATTGAATACATTTAAAACAAATGATTGATCTCCAGTTTCTGGAGGAAGATCCCTGGGGGAAGAAGTCTGACAGTGGCACCATTGGAAGGAACTTACTGTAGCCTACATGTGTCCTTGATACCGGATGCTTACCTGACACTGACACATAGTGATATAGGCTTAGGCTACTTGCTGACCCAGTTCACTGTTCAGTAGGTCATACTTCACATGATGTTGCACCGGCCCGCCCTGGGCATAAGTGACATAAGTGGTTGCTTTGGGCCTCCGGCCGCTAGGGGGCCCCGATCAAAAACATTTATTTTTTAAAGAACTCAGTCGGCATCTCAACTTATTATTGTGAGTTAAAATAGTATAATTCACATGGTGCAATTTAGAAATGCTGTTGTGCATCAGCAGTTATCTTGCTGTGTCAATCACTGACAGTCACTCAATTAGCCCATGTCTAGCCAGCTATCTAAACTTGTGGTAATCATGGTCAAATTATAGACCAGGCACAAAGGGCACATGCCCGGGGGCCCTAACCTCCTGGGGGCCCCCATTGATTTTATTAGTCACTCTCACTCAGATATCATATTATCGTGGTATAAGTTATGGAAAATGTGCAGAATTGTAGGATATTAGCTTTAAAACTGCAAAAATGTCCTTCCACCCTATGGCAATATTTTTTGAATTTCAAGAAATTAGCTGTAAAACTGCCCATTTTTCCCAAATTAGTAGAATTGCATGAAATTTGTTAGAAAATTGCCAAATGTTCTCTCCATGGGAAAATGTGTAGAATGCATGCAAACATGTTGCCCCATAGCAACATTTGTCAAATTGCATGAATTTATTTTAGAAGAAAAAAGGCTGCATCTACACAGGCAGCCCAATTCAGGTCTTTTGGTCATTAATTATTAGTTTGACCAATCAGATCAGGTCTGAAAAATAGTTGATCTGAAAGATCTGATGTGATTGGTCAAAAGAACAATTAGTGGAAAAAATGTCAAAACTATCGGGATGTGTATGTATGTAATATGTAATACACTAACTTAAAATAGAATGTGTAGTTTTATGTGTCTTATTATTTGAACTTTGGTCTGACCCAAACTCAGTGGGTTTCCTGCAAGGCTGCAGAAGACAGATATTAATGTGTTGGGTTCTGGCTTGAGTTCAACCTGGCCTCTAATTTGTAACAATTCCCTCCTATGCAGTTTCCTGAACTGAGATGACACCTGTGTAAGCAGCATAAGGTAACATGACCTGTTTAATTAGGTCCTTGACTCTGACACCCTTCGCTGTAACTCACCTGAGTGGAACAACTATGTACCACAAGAAATGGCCCTCTAATGCTCCATACAGGTCATTTCTCTTCCATATGGTGGGTGAGGTTTAAAAAGTAGACGTGTGTACAGTATTTGTTGGTCTGCACATCATCAATACGTCATTACTTGTGTTTACACCCACACAGTCAGACTGCTTTGGTAACACACACTGTAAGCACCTGACATTATTATGCACTGTTTGACCTTTGCAAACATGGGGGACAGAAAACACCGACCTAAAGTTTCAAGGTGATGGTGTGGACTAAAGGCTCAGTAAGTTATAGTGGGCTACTACCGGTCTAAAACCACCATAGTACTTTGGCCCGATGTACTAGTAGGGTATCTGTCTACCATGCAAAGACGTCACCACGAACCCAATTAGAAGAATAGCCTACAAATATGACATGCACGCATCTCTTCGAATAGGACAAACGCAGGCTAACATAATATGTTAAATCAAGGAAAACCACTGTCCAATGCTAACTTGGAAAACTTACTTGCATCGAGTCGTTGTTAGCCATCTGGTGTCTTGTGTATCACACAGGCTACAACAGCGGTGGGATGACAAAGTCTTCTTCAATGTAGCTGGTGAATTTTTATTATCAAATCATTTTAGTGATCTACGACACCATCAAATCAGGTCCTGTCCGCTTGGAGTTATTTGCAGTCAAAGAGCAGGCCAACATTGGCGAATACCCTCGGCACTTTAAAACGACAGTGAACTGTACGGAGAGTTAACGGGCGCCTGTCTCTGCCCAGGTGAGCGAGAGCATCGACAAAATGAACATTGTAGGCCTCTCATTCTCTTCTTTAGTCCATGTTCCAAAAGAGCAAGAAGTTACGTATCGCCGTGTCCACCTTTCAACTATGTTGTGTAGTTTGAAGGCTGACGTTGACTGGTTCATCTAACATTCTACCCCATGTAATTGGAGAACATGACAGCTACAGAAATAATACTAAATGGACATCATTCAATTTTTCACTCACTCTCGAAAATCGACATTATTATTAGGCTATTATTTCCATGTATTGCATCGTCTATCCTATAATCGGGTTATGAACAAGAACCGTTGTGTCTAATAACATAGCCTCCCGCTTACGTAGCCTACCGCTCACGTTATCATTTCCAGTTTAAATCCAGGCGAAATATCTATAAACCACAAAAGAATATCTGACATTTTCTTACTCAGAGAAAATTAATGCTATCCTACGGCACTGTTCCCTTTCTGAGAGCTCCTTTGTGCGTGCCTGGTCGTGAATCAACAGTATAAAAACGGTCTGATGCTCGTTGCTTGTGGGGGCAACTAACCAGTGAGGGTAGCTGAGCACAAGTGAGGGGCTGAGCACAAGTGAGGGGCGCGCGTCTTATTGGTCATGTGATCACTACAATCGCAATAAACCTGTTGACGATAAATCACAATTTTGCGCCTTTCTTTAGTAATTTCATAAAGCGAGCCCTCCTTCACCACTTGGCACCCCTAAAAACGACCTATTGGTGATATCGCCTTATTCATATGGGCCGAGTCTGCTGACCTACCTAATTTACCATTGTTCATTTGTTGTAGTGGAACTAAATGGATTAAGAGAGAGACTTAATGGTATGGACTTAATATTGTACAGGGTAGGTTTAGGCTAAGCGACTCTTTGTCCGACTCTGGCCATCACTGAAAGAGACTAGTGAAGCCTAGTGGTTAGTTGGCCAAACTGTTGCTCAAAACGTACATAATATTTAGTCTCGGAAAGGTTGCAACCTGGAGTCAGGGGTAAACGTAACATAGTAAACGAAAATCCGTGACTCTCAAATTAGTATATGTTACATTATGTATTATGTGTGATATGTACAATTTGTATGATATTTTACAAATTGCAATTTGTTGTCACGGAAGTTAGCTAGGTGGCTAATGCTAACATTAGCTAGACTAGGAGTTAGGTTAAAGGGCAAAGTAGTAAGTAGTTGCAAAGTTGCTAAAATGCTACAGTTGTCTGTGATGAGATTTGAATACGCAACCTTTGGATTGCTAGACATTCGCATTATACACCCACCAATCCACCTTCCTTTTATTGTTGCCTTCAGTAATCTTCGGTCTTATGTAACCATACCAAATGTAACAGATCATACTATTAGCCCAGTGGTTAGAGTGTTGGGACAGTAACCTAAAGGTTGCTGGATCGAATCCCCAAGCTGACAAGGTAAAAATCTGTTCTTCTGCCTGAGTAAGGCAGTTACCACACTGTTCCCCGGGCGCCGTGGATGATGATTAAGGCAGCCTCCTGCACCTCTCTGATTCAAAGGTTGGGTTAAATACGGAAGACCATTTCAGTTGAAAGCATTCAGTTGTACAACTGACTAGGTATCCCCCTTACCCTAATTTAAGTGTTCCGTTTTACTATGTTACTTCTAGTATGAGAAAAGCCTGTAAACCCAGACCCTAGGAAACCTGAACAATGTGGGAGGCAACCAATCATATATAGCCTACTTCAGTGGAGGCAACCCCTCTGTCTAGACAAGAGAGACTACATGGCATCAGTCTTTCACAGTAGGTTATGTTGTCAGCATATCCATGTGTCTGTTGCCATTGCCACCCTGGTTACAAAATAACAAAAAAATAGGAAGAGCTAGTTGAAAGTCATTGTATTATATTGTATTGTACTTAAGGATACATGTATCAGACGCAAGCCTAAAAATGATCTTAAATAGTGAATTACCATACAGTAGGCCTATCACAGTCTACAAACACAATTTAATACCAACAGTTTAATAACCAAATCCTTGTAGCAAAATTGATCAAGAGTCAATGAAGGAGCTTGAAAATAATATTCGATTTTCCAAACTCTGATTAGGCCTATAATGTACTTAATAGTATGCCTCTGGTGATCATTTGAACTATGTTTGATGATGGCCAGTCATGTCTATACAGATGTAGGATCTTCATTTGAGACAGTTTGCTACAGCAGGAAAATAATCCTACGGCAACAGGAAATGTGAATGATGTGGATTATAATTCAAATTGATATTTCACATAAGGGAAAATCTAATCTGACATTTCAGAGTGGAAATGACAAACTTCAGAAGTCTTTATAAAACCTCAAATACACTACGAGTTTGTTTTTGGTGGGGGGAAATCGTTTTTTGAAAGGTCTAAAACCAAATCAAAACTGTAGAAATGAAAATGAATGTACATGTATAGGCTCTTCACTCTGTCCAGCTTGATAACAGTAGTTGAAACGAAAGCTAGACAGCGAAGACTTCAAGCATTTATGGTCCCTGGACTATTTTCTTCAAGCAAATAATACATTTTTAACGCGTCCTTCCAGACCTCAGTGAAGACCGAATGCGGCCCAAGTGCAAAATGAGTTAGACACCACCGGTTTAAAGGACAATGTATTACATAAATATCCTTTTCACAAATGCTGCATTCAAACTGAAATAAGTTGTCATACACAGCATCACATACATTTATAATATCACCATGTGGATACATACAGATATACTTTTTAAAATATTAGCCTACCTGTCAAAATAGTTTCATAGATGTGCTTGCACAATACTAATATTTTATATCCTACGGTACTGATCATGGATAAAAACCGATTACATGGGTTACATGGGTTATTTATTTACAGTAGTCTAACTCAACCGTTAGGTGGCAGTGTTCATCTACCTCTATTTACAAACGGAACTAAAAGAGGACATACAGTATAATAGCCTTTAATAATTAATGCAAACAAAACATTTATAGATCTACATATACCTGTATAGATGCTAAAATTAGAACAAACTTGCATAAATAAACAACAATTCTCATGAAATCTAAACTAAATTATGTGCAACTGATATTACTCATATTGCACAATTCACCATACATTTCTGATTGCACATAACAGTAGAATTATATAAAATGTATTAACAAAAAATGTATCAAATTTTACATCCCGACTGAAACCCTACCCAGACATTTTGTAGCCTTCCCAAGTAGGATGTACATACATGACATACTGTAGTAGACCTGACACCAAAGTAATACAAGCAGGAATCAAAACTGCATGAGTATTCAAAACTCCAAAACAGAGACAGGTGGCTCACAGATCAAATCACTTTGTTGATAGATAGATCAACGGTTGACATGACTGAGATAGATGAAGGATATTCATTTGACAAATGTAGCCAACATGTATGCAAGTTTGAGGCTTTAGGAACCTAGTTTCCCCCTCCGTTAAGCCATTATGGCATTGGTCAAACACAGCACTTATTTAGTACAATGTTAAAGTCCTTCCAACACTTCATATCCAGTTTCCCATCTCACAACATTGCCTCATCACTACTGCAAATAACTCCCTCTCCTGGGGCGTATTTAATAAAGGGCAATGTATGTTGATGTAATTCTCTGAACAGTTAGTTACATTTTTATCAGTGCTCTGAGTGTTGTGCTCTCACTGTGTGGTATTGTCGCTGTCTCAGACTTCTCTATCATGACATCATTTGTAACCTTGGAAACCCATTGAATAAAGGCCAACACAAGAAATGAGGTTATAGCTTTGGAATGCCCCCCCCCCCCCCCCCCCCCCGCTTCCACCAATCCCCTCACCACCACTGTGAAAGGCAGAGCAGAACAAGGACATCCTACTCTCACCCTCCCTCTTTTCCTGTGTGATTGACAGCCCAATTATTTTGAGACATTGCTCTCTCCTTAAAAGGGTGTTCTCCTACAAAGGATTGTGTCAATTCAAAGCAGTCCATTTGGTCTAGACCGTAGCTAGCAGCAGTATTTTCTCCACATACAAAACAGGTTCTCTGAGGATTTGAAGCTGATGATAATTTAACACAACCAAGTCTAAACTAGTCCCACTTACCTGTAACATTTAAAATAATTAACAAGTGCACTTTGTCATAACTATCGCCCAGAATAAGGTTCATACTATACAGTTAATCAAATTTGGGTTTTGATTCAAAGCAATACAGAGATAAAATACAAAATATATATATAGTAATCCTATGTGTATTATTACAGTATATTAGATGCAGTACCAATGGGAGCTGTGCCATTCTTAATTCTCTACTGATGAAGAGTGTTAATATATAGCATTCTCTGAAGATTATTTTTACAATACAGTGAATGTGGATTTCTATGTAGATATGAAGTTAGAATGTATAGCATGCTCTTTTTGTGACGTGGTGTGGTTTAATCAGTGTACCTCACTGTTATGTTGGCCCATGTCATGAATTTATAGTGTGGAGATGCAGTGCCAACTTGTGTCGTGTGAATACAGTATGCAGTGCATAGATATGACAGTGATGAGTGGTGTGTCCTCCTCCTTCCCTGGCTTTCAGTGCTGTGTCTCCAGCTCCACCACGGTCCAGTCTCCCTGGGGGGAGCTGCCCTGGCTGTCTGGGGAGTAGCTGCTGACAGAGGTGACAGTGGCAGAGGGGGGACTGAGCGGGGGCAGCAGGTTGGGCCACATGCTGCTCTCCAGGGGGCTCAGGGTGCCCCCGCTCCCCACAGGCAGCAGGAGCAGAGGGGGGCAACCCCTGTCCCCGGACAGCAGCAGGGTTTGGTTGATGAGCTGCTGGACGATGTCCACCTTCTTGCTCCAGTCCAGGTCCGTTGGAGGAATGGGACGCTGCCCCTGCTGGCGTGACTCTGGCCAGGTCTGCTTGGATGTCCACTTCTCCTGTTGCATCTTTGTTTCCCTCTCTCTGTTCTGCATTCTTTCCTGACCCTCGTCCTCCTCCTCGCTGGTTTCCATGGCCTCATAGATGGTGCATAGCCCAGAGGATGGGGAGAGCATGACTGCAGACGGACTCCTCAACTGCTGCTGCTGCTGCTGCTGCTGTTGTTTCTGCTGCTGTCTGAGCTGTTGTTTGAGTTGTTGCTCCAACTCTAGCTGCCACTGCAGCACCTGGCGGCGGTGTCTGTGCTCCTGCTGCTGCTGCTGGAGTTGGAGCTGGAGGAGCTCCCGACGCTGCCTTTCCAGCTGCATCTGCTGCTCCTGCCTCAGACACTCCTCCTCTAGCCACTGCCTCTTCTGCCTCTCCTGCTCCTGCCGCTCTCTCAAGTGCTTCTGGTGCTGCTTCAGCCTGCGCAGCTGACCGTTGGCTACAGCTGCAGACTGGAGGGACCTGGAGGTGGTGTCGGTGGGTCTCCTGTTGCACTGCTGCTCTGCGATGTAGTGGCTGTTCACTACGAGATGAGGAGGAAGATGGATGTGGTCCTCCTCCCTTAAGCCCACGGGTGGCTCTCTGTGCTTCTTTTGTGACTGGTGGGACTCTTCGGTCTCATCTTCGTCACTCTTGGGCCCTCCTGCTAGACAGTCAAGATAACTTGGGATGTGCGTTAGAGACGCATGCACCAAAAAGGAGGGGTAGGACAGCATCCAGGGCCAGAGGATTCAAGGAGAAGAATCAAAAGGAGTGGAGGGAAGACGTAAAGCAAAACGAGGGAAGTGCTGAGGGATTGACGTCTTTACACAAAGGAATAAAGTAAACACAAACAGAAACCTGTCTCGATCAGTTGAAAAAGGACAAATAAATGAAGTGTTTGACCACAGTTTACTATTCTGTTATATATTGGCTCATCTAAGTGTTATAACAAACCTAACAGTCGTTGTATTCTGTTATTTTTGGGTAAACATTTGTGGTGTGGAAGGACGTATCAAATTCTTACTGATCAGACCGTCACATCGAATCTTTGTGGTCTGGCTTCAAATGTCCCCGAGGGTAATAGCGACTGAGTAGTGGAAAACGAGTACAGAGGATGGCATGCATCCTAGACTCATCCTAAATCATCCCTTAACTTATTGGAACATGCAATGACTCATTAACATGACATCTGTCTGATTGGAGTACTTGCCAACATCTAGGACCTAATCTAATACATATTACATAACCCATCTACTATATAGACTATCAGTACTAGAGTCAAATGAGGTCTAGAGTTTGCTCTCAAATCATTTGGGAAAAAGGTTATGAAGATGACATTGAGTTGAGGTTGAACTACAATTGTTAAATTGTGGAGACACTTCATGGATTTATCAACAACTACAGTACGTGTCTATACATTTAATATAATACAACATTTCAGACAGTTCCTGACATGGGACAGGACATTAGCTAAACAGATGTAACATCAGTGGCCAATCACATCTTAAATGTAATCGCTTTCCCATATGTGTCTGGTAATTGTAACCCTGGAAACCCAGAACTAAAATCTCACGTAATTGCGTCAGAGTTTAGGTAATTTACATCAATTTGCAACCCATTCATACAATGTAATAAAGTGGTGCGCAACATTGTTGGTAATCATTTTGACTTAAGTCTTTGCCCTCAAGATGCTGGCCTGAAACTCAGAACTATATGTAGCCATAATAAGGGATAAAGATCACATGACTAGGAGCAATTAATCTCCCCTGTCTCTATGATCTGGCATTTAACCACCATTAATCCAAATGTGAATTGACACATTTAAAAATGTCCCAGGGAAATATCCCCACATAAAGGCTAGATTTTGATAACATGAGAATTAACATGCAAGACCTGACAAGCCAGGGACTAGACAAAGAAAATGGGGAACAAGGGATTAACCATTTTACTTAAGAACTAAATCATAAACTACTCTGATGAAAAAGTTTTTGACCAACCATATGGTTTCTTCATATGTGTGGGGTCACAACATACACCTACCTGCTTTGAAACGCATTCTATCCCACATAAAAAAATCAACTCAGCCAATACAAGGATGCCCCTGGGACCTGCTCGGCTAATTACCAAAACGTGTACCTCAACACTGACCATGCCTTACGCAAGGGCAGCCATGGTGTCCCAACAGACACGTACAGTACTATACATGCAACAGAGCGTTCCCAAAGCAACATCATGAGACGCCTGTACAGTGCCTTGCGAAAGTATTCGGCCCCCTTGAACTTTGCGACCTTTTGCCACATTTCAGGCTTCAAACATAAAGATATAAAACTGTATTTTTTTGTGAAGAATCAACAACAAGTGGGACACAATCATGAAGTGGAACGACATTTATTGGATATTTCAAACTTTTTTAACAAATCAAAAACTGAAAAATTGGGCGTGCAAAATTATTCAGCCCCCTTAAGTTAATACTTTGTAGCGCCACCTTTTGCTGCGATTACAGCTGTAAGTCGCTTGGGGTATGTCTCTATCAGTTTTGCACATCGAGAGACTGACATTTTTTCCCATTCCTCCTTGCAAAACAGCTCGAGCTCAGTGAGGTTGGATGGAGAGCATTTGAGAACAGCAGTTTTCAGTTCTTTCCACAGATTCTCGATTGGATTCAGGTCTGGACTTTGACTTGGCCATTCTAACACCTGGATATGTTTATTTTTGAACCATTCCATTGTAGATTTTGCTTTATGTTTTGGATCATTGTTTTGTTGGAAGACAAATCTCCGTCCCAGTCTCAGGTCTTTTGCAGACTCCATCAGGTTTTCTTCCAGAATGGTCCTGTATTTGGCTCCATCCATCTTCCCATCAATTTTAACCATCTTCCCTGTCCCTGCTGAAGAAAAGCAGGCCCAAACCATGATGCTGCCACCACCATGTTTGACAGTGGGGATGGTGTGTTCAGCTGTGTTGCTTTTACGCCAAACATAACGTTTTGCATTGTTGCCAAAAAGTTCAATTTTGGTTTCATCTGACCAGAGCACCTTCTTCCACATGTTTGGTGTGTCTCCCAGGTGGCTTGTGGCAAACTTTAAAACAACACTTTTTATGGATATCTTTAAGAAATGGCTTTCTTCTTGCCACTCTTCCATAAAGGCCAGATTTGTGCAATATACGACTGATTGTTGTCCTATGGACAGAGTCTCCCACCTCAGCTGTAGATCTCTGCAGTTCATCCAGAGTGATCATGGGCCTCTTGGCTGCATCTCTGATCAGTCTTCTCCTTGTATGAGCTGAAAGTTTAGAGGGACGGCCAGGTCTTGGTAGATTTGCAGTGGTCTGATACTCCTTCCATTTCAAATTTATCGCTTGCACAGTGCTCCTTGGGATGTTTAAAGCTTGGGAAATCGTTTTGTATCCAAATCCGGCTTTAAACTTCTTCACAACAGTATCTCGGACCTGCCTGGTGTGTTCCTTGTTCTTCATGATGCTCTCTGCGCTTTTAACGGACCTCTGAGACTATCACAGTGCAGGTGCATTTATACGGAGACTTGATTACACACAGGTGGATTGTATTTATCATCATTAGTCATTTAGGTCAACATTGGATCATTCAGAGATCCTCACTGAACTTCTGGAGAGAGTTTGCTGCACTGAAAGTAAAGGGGCTGAATAATTTTGCACGCCCAATTTTTCAGTTTTTGATTTGTTAAAAAAGTTTGAAATATCCAATAAATGTCGTTCCACTTCATGATTGTGTCCCACTTGTTGTTGATTCTTCACAAAAAAATACAGTTTTATATCTTTATGTTTGAAGCCTGAAATGTGGCAAAAGGTCACAAAGTTCAAGGGGGCCGAATACTTTCGCAAGGCACTGTATGTTCATGATAGGCCTACTGTGCAAAATGCCAAATCTGTATTTTTTTGTTTTGTTTAGGAAGACCATAATGGTGCAGAAGGTAGGAGAGGAGGAACAAGGGATGCTCTGATTTCAGTACTGACAAACATAGGGATCCAAGGGCTTTCCTTGTCTTGGATGAGCAGGAGCAGGCAGGATGGAGTCAGATCTCTCATCCGCTTCAGCTTCTTCTTAAGACACATTCAGGTGGGTGTGGGGTAATGCCATTATATATGTGTGTGTGTGTGTGTGCGTGTTGGGTGGAGCATTCGGGAGGATACAGGCAGGTTTGAGCTTCACGTCGCAGAGGAAGAGGATGTAAAACCTTCAGGACATACAGTAAAGGGAACCAGGAGGAGGAGTCTTCCCTGGTGTCTGTTTGGGGACTACCACCTACCAAGGACATTTACAAATGTGGTGTTGGTCTGCGTTGAATCCATGGAGGTCAGAGAGAAACATATACATGCTGGAAAACAGGGTATGGGACACCAGGTGGATTGCCTCCTAACCAAAATTCCATTGAGCATCAACACCATTCCACAGATAAAACTTCACTTCCTGGTGGGAAGTGATTCCCATGGTGAGGACAGTGATGTCATTGAAATACATAAAACTGACCTAGACAACAATTGAGACATGCTACGCTAATGGGAAATAACAAGAAACAGGAACAACATGCCTTGCAATGATGTTTAATGGAATTTTGAAAAACCTACTTAGCGTGAACCATTCATTTATGAACATCCCTAGTGTATAATGGTTTAATCAGATACAATTTCAATGTTAGTACATGCAAGTTGAAATATCCAATATCACTAAAAGCGTTTCAGTGAGAAAAGCGTTTTCAGTGAGCGTCATTCTAAATGCAGAGGAATGCAGGTTTTTTTCCCACAAATAGTTGTTAGTTGGTTCTGAAGCACAAATGATCAACTAAGAGAGGCATGAAGCATGACCACTTAAAACAGATGCCTCAAAACACACTGTACATGACAACGTTACTTGCCACGATAATCTATGCAGGGAGAGGCAAACTTCCTGTAGCACAAATTAAAACTAGACAAACTTCAAATCGAACACTCTCATACGGGCCTTAAGAAAACTGTAAGGGGAGGAAAGCCATGTTAAATATCTAGCCTTTATTCGATACTAAAATGGTGTTGAAAGCAAAACGACAAACTTGTAGAAAAAGAGAGTAGGTTATCTCTACGGTGCAGGATCAAATGGAGCGTGTACATAGGGGAGGGAGGACCGGGTTCCAACAAAACAAGTACAAAAAAATAATAATTGACATTTGTTTGGTAAAAACAGTAGGATAAATACACATGTAGGTCGAGTCCATTCTCCTTTTACTCCTTTTCTTTTAAGAGCTTTGTCCCAACGGACCAGTCAGTCAATACCCCCCTCAGGGGTTACGCAGTGTTACTTAAAAAGAACATTCTAATAGAAAATGGTAGCTAGTAGCTATTGTACATAAAGTAGTGCCATACATTCATAACCATAATAGTAGTATGAAAGAGGGAGGCTTCACTGATCTACAGTCTTTTTCGTTCCCCTTGCTTTTTTTTGTTTCCTACCATCATTTGCTTGTTTTTCTAAACCATCTAAACCACCTCGAGAGAAAAACTAAGAACAACAAGGGGGGAGGGGTGCGAGGGAGAAGGTGCATTCCAGGGGTAGGGACTTATACGTTACCTGCCAGAAAGCTATCAGTCTTATCGCATATAGCAGAGTAGTAGGGTGGCTGGCCCTCGCTGGCCTCCCCGGCATGCTGGGGCCCCAGGCGGAGGGTGTCCTCCAGGTTGTTGGCCTCCAGGTCGTCAGCATCCATCTTCCCCCCCAGCATGTAGTGGTGCTGGTCCCCAGGCTGGCCCAGGGGCAGCAGGTCTACAGGGCCTCCCAGCAGTTCCTCTGACTGGGCGGCCGCTGCAGGCAGGGTCAGCTCCTTGATGAGGGAGGGGTCCTTGGCCTCCTCGGGCAACTGGTCCTCGTTCTCTAGGGAGAAGATGCCGGGGCTCTTACCGCAGCTCTCGGCAGTGGAGTGGGCGTTGGAGTTGGACATGGTGCAGTCAAAGCCGTAAGACGCCACTGAGTTGGCAGACTGGGGCGTGCCGCCACCCCCGTCCTCCTCTCCTTCTCCGGCCAGCACCTCCACCACCTCCTCTTCCAGGGCAGGCAGGATACAGGCGGACGGTGGGCTGTCGAACTCAGCACGGTCATCCATGGTGACGGGGACATCTGGGTCGTTGATCTGCATCTCACCCTCCATGTCGCTGGCCTCGTCTCCCGAGGTGGAGGGGGAGGAGGGGGCAGAGGCGGGGGCAGTAGGAGGGCCTGCTCCCAGGACCTCGTCAGCAGGGAGCGTCTCAGCCTCCTCCTCCTCGTCACCTCGCTCCAGATGGATGCCCAAGTCCTGCTCCAGGTCAGGCTGCACATTGGATGGCACAGGAGTCTGCTGCTTGTCAGAGCGTGACTCCACCCCGGAGCTGCTGTCATAGTCACGGAGCTCCTCGGGAGTGCTGGTTTCACTGCTGCTGTGGACGGCCAGGGCCGTGCCACTCAGGGTGCTGGACTGAGACATGCCCACAGCATGGGGCCCTGGGGGAGCAGAGGCCTCCACTGGGGCGGAGCTCTCCATCTCCTCAGGGGCAGACTGGGGCTCTGAGGGCTGCTCTGACTGGAGCATCAGAGAGGGGGCACTGAGATCCAACCAGGCCTGGGCAGAGGACTGGGTGGACGTCTCAGGGCCGTCAGCCCCGTGGTCAGACAGGGGGCTGGAGGCGGTGTGGGGGGAGGAGAGGTGGGGCTGGGCCCAGGGGTCAGTGAAGGGGTTTGTCTGACCCCAGGCTGAGGAAGGTGGGATGGGAGAACGGCTGAGGTTATCCAAGCGGTCCTCCTCTGTGTAGTCGTCCTCGTCTGCGTTCCCACAGCTCTCCAGTCCACTCTCCGTCACCCCTTCGCTGGGCATCTCCACATCTTCATCATCCTCCTCCTCCTCATCCTCCTGCTGACACACCTTCCGGTGGTCCACTGCCCGCTCTGAGCTCAAGTCCATATCATCAACATCAACTCGCTCCTCCTCGATGGCCAGGGTCTCCACATCGGGGGAGCACATGAAGGCCCCTTCTCCCTCTGAGCCCTTGAGACTGGAGTCTACCAGGGCGTCAGAGCTCTGGGTACCCTGTAGCAGGCCCGTGTGTTGGGTGCTGCTAATCTCTGACGACCCCTGCAGGCGGCTGCTCATACTGCTCACATCCTCAGAGTCCATCCCTGACAAGAGGTCATCCCCATGCCAACTGGTGGCACCACCGAAGCCTGCAGGCTTGGCCTCCTCAGAGGGCTGAGAGCTACTCATGTCAAACAGTGATGTCGGCTTGCACACTTTCCTATCCTCTTCCTCATCTTCATCTTCCTCCTCCTCGATGGCCAGGGTCTCCACATCGAGGGAGCACATGAAGGTCCCTTCTCCTTCGGAGCCCTTGAGGCTGGAGTCTACCAGGGCGTCGGAGCTCTGGGTACCCTGCAGCAGGCTCGTGTGCTGGGTGCTGCTAATATCTGACGACCCCTGCAGGCGGCTGCTCATACTGCTCACATCCTCAGAGTCCATCCCTGACAAGAGGTCATCCCCATGCCAACTGGTGGCACCACCGAAGCCTGCAGGCTTTGCCTCCTCAGAGGGCTGAGAGCTACTCATGTCAAATAGTGATGTCGGCTTGCACACTTTCCTGTCCTCTTCCTTATCTTCCTCCTCGTTGGCCAGGGTCTCCACATCGGGGGAGCACATGAAGGCCCCTTCTCCCTCGGAGCCCTTGAGGCTGGAGTCTACCAGGGCGTCGGAGCTCTGGGTACCCTGTAGCAGGCCCGTGTGCTGGGTGCTGCTAATCTCTGACGACCCCTGCAGGCGGCTGCTCATACTGCTCACATCCTCAGAGTCCATCCCTGACAAGAGGTCATCCCCATGCCAACTGGTGGCACCACCGAAGCCTGCAGGCTTGGCCTCCTCAAACAGTGATGTCGGATTGCCCACCGTCCTCTCCTCATCCTCATTGTCATCATTGTCATCATCTTCGTTGATCTCCTCATCTGCCTTCTCCACTGCCTCCTCCTGGTCCTGAGAGGGAGAGACCAGGACCCCTGTGGTGAACTCATCCATGGGCTGAGACATCATGCTGAACGCAGGAGGGGCTGAAGAGGAGGGCATGAGGAGGTCCTCCTGCTGCTCATCTGGCTGGACCTTCACCTCCTCCTGGACCAGGCTCTGTGGAGACATGGCAGACTGGTTCTGGGCCCAGGAGTCTGGCTGGACCTTCACCTCCTCCTGGACCGGGCTCTGTGGAGACATGGCAGACTGGTTCTGGGCCCAGGAGTCTGGCTGGACCTTCACCTCCTCCTGGACAGGGCTCTGTGGAGACATGGCAGACTGGTTCTGGGCCCAGGAGTCTGGCTGGACCTTCACCTCCTCCTGGACAGGGCTCTGTGGAGACATGGCAGACTGGTTCTGGGCCCAGGAGTCTGGCTGGACCTTCACCTCCTCCTGGACAGGGCTCTGTGGAGACATGGCAGACTGGTTCTGGGCCCAGGAGTCTGGTTGGACCTTCACCTCCTCCTGGAATGGGCTCTGTGGAGACATGGCAGACTGGTTCTGGGCCCAGGTGTCTGGCTGGACCTTCACCTCCTCCTGGACTGGGCTCTGTGGAGACATGGCAGACTGGTTCTGGGCCGAGGAGTCTGGCTGGACCTTCACCTCCTCCTGGACCGGGCTCTGTGGAGACATGGCAGACTGGTTCTGGGCGCAGGAGTCTGGCTGGAAAATCACCTCCTCCTGGACCGGGCTCTGTGGAGACGTGGCAGACTGGTTCTGGGCCCAGGAGTCTGGCTGGAAAATCACCTCCTCCTGGAATGGGCTCTGTGGAGACATGGCAGACTGGTTCTGGGCCCAGGTGTCTGGCTGGACCTTCACCTCCTCCTGGACTGGGCTCTGTGGAGACATGGCAGACTGGTTCTGGGCCGAGGAGTCTGGCTGGACCTTCACCTCCTCCTGGACCGGGCTCTGTGGAGACATGGCAGACTGGTTCTGGGCGCAGGAGTCTGGCTGGAAAATCACCTCCTCCTGGACCGGGCTCTGTGGAGACATGGCAGACTGGCTCTGGGACCTGGGTTCTGGCTGGACGTGCATGTCCAGCAGAGCAGAGGCATTCTGAGGCTCCCTGACCGGGGAGATGGGCCCGGTGGGGGAGCATGGAGGAGACATGACCGTGGTGCCCAGGGGAGACACTGTGTCTGCTGGCTCTTCCAGGGGGACCAGGTCCAGCTGAGCTGACAGCTGAGAGATAAAAGCCTCTGGGGTCTCCTTTGGCTGGCTGGCCTGAGGGGGCACAGTCTCCTTCTCCTCTGGGACTGCAGCCACCACTGCTTCTTCCGAGGTTGCCATGGAGAATAAAGCAGCCGAGGAAGCTGCAGCTATGGCAGCAGCAACAGCGGCGTCCTGGGTCTCACCAGTTTCAGTCGCAGGCTCTGCCGCCGTTGTGGGTTTGGGGCCACGCTTTACTGCCATGGGGGTGTTGCTGCCCACAGTCTTCTTAGGGGTGGAAGCCTTCCCTGCTGGCTTGGTACTAGGAGTCTTGGGGCCAGCACTGACATCCTTTGAAGGCGTGGGCTTGCTTGGAGTCTTCTTGGTGTCTGCGGCTTTGCTGCTGGCAGCCAGCTTCTTGGGGGTGGAGTCTGGCTTGGATGCGGAGGCTGATTTGGGAGTCTCAGGTTTGGTGGTCTTGGCTGGTGAGGTACGAGTGAGAGGAGCCGCTGCAGGCTTCTTGGTGGCTGATTTGGTAACATCTGGAGGAAATGTATAACACAAGCAGACGTTTGTGAAGAGGAAAAGGACAAGGGTTGGAAACTTAATTATGATGAACAAATGATCTAATATTTAATAAAGATATATTTTGAAAAATGTAATAACATGTAATGCTAGTAATAAAAAGCTAAAACCTTTTTTAAATTGAACCAAAACTGATGTCCCCTCTTACCTTTCTTGATGGGAGTTTTTGAGGGCTGTGATGTCGGGGTCCGTCCAGCTGAGGGTGTTGTAGAGACGGCTTTGGCAGAAGCTGGTCTGGGAGTGGTGGAGGTGGTTTTAGCCGTGGGGGTGCCAGGCTTGGCTGTGGATGTGGAGCTCTTGGCTGTGCTGGCTGTGGCTGGCCTGGCTGCAGCAGAGGCAGGGCGAGATCCTGGAGCAGCAGTGGTAGGCCTGAGGGAGAACAGGAGAGCGGTGGGGTCAGAATCACTGAGCACGGCTTTCAAACCAGGGGGGTCATCTACCAGACACCATGAATCAGTATTTCTGTAGAGGTGATAAAATATCGAAATGGAGACGTGACTGCTGGTGCTATTTATATAAATACAAATAAAGTGACACTAAATTAACACCAATGTTTAAACAGACTCATTTGCATCGTCAAGCGAACGTTGGTCCCTCGAGTTCCACATGCTGGTAACCCCTGGGCCATAAATCACAGAGCAAGAGGCCCTGTCGATTGTATTCACAAGTCATTCTGTTAGTCACTTCTACAGCCCTGCCAGACACTAGACTTCCTCAGGAACACAGCACAGAGAGGTCATAAACCAAGTGATGACGGAGAAAACACAACAAGAACATGAGGACGAAGAGGAGTCAACTTCCATTCACTCTTCATCTCTTCAATGCCTGGAGTGGCTGGCCCCGACAGGGCACTAATACAGTAACTCAGCCAGTCAACCCAGTCATCACAACACCCTGAGGCATCTGAAGCAGTCCAGCCTGGGAGATAAGTCACACCACACATACAGAGTGGAGCCCCCCCCCCCCCCACCCCCCCGCTACATCCAGCCCACCTCTCCTGACATGAGGGTAATGTGCACTCTGGTCAAGTAGCTTCCACGTCAGGCCAGTGCAAAGTAGCCGACATGCAGTGACACAGTCGTGAGATCTCGTTAGCCTACGCTGCACTGCACCACCGCCTCTAAATAAAGAACAGAGTTAGCATCGGTGGCGGGGAGAGGGAAGATCGCTGGGGTCATGTTCATCTTTAATTCAGACGGAGCACAGAAATAACTTGTTCAAATCCCTGTTGGAACTATGGATGGAGTTAAAAGCATGTTTTGTTGTACAAGAGCAAACGCTGCCAGTTTTTACATGGCAAGGAAACCCAGAGTGCCACGCACACCCTGTCAAGTGTAGGCCTGATGGAACACACTGCCTGTCTGGTAACATCTAGCCTCGACATGATGTCCACTGGACACTAGCAATGGATTACAACCATGCACAGCTTCCTTCCCTGTACAGTATGAGTTGTCATAGGTAGAGAATGAAGAGCGGTGAAGAGGGAGGGAAGCAACTGATGATCCTGTTGTACCAAAACAAGAGACTGCCTGTTATTACTAACGATGAGAGGGATTACAAGCTCAAGTTAATGATATTGTTTGGTGTGGTGACGTCTAGACTAAGGCTTCTTATGAAGCATTAACAGCCTAGGTCATGGTACAAAAAGGCCATTGTTTCTATCCAGAGTTGCATCACAAAAACTGGCCATTTTCTCTATTAGTATGCGTGATATAACCTAGTCCAGGAGAAGAGCTTTTTAATTGGCTGACCCTTCAACTGATTGACTACGAGTGAGCAGAACGTGACATTCACTGTGGTTTCCTCAGGTATCAATCTGACAGGTATCAATCTGACAGGTATCAATCTGACAGGTCTAGACGTAAGTGAGGACACACTAAAAAGAAAAGTAACGTGGTAAAATTCAAAGTTTAGGAGATTTGTAAATGTGTGTGCTGCCTTGAAAAAATGGAATTAAAGATTAGAAAATAATTACAGGACGAATTGAATAGGAAGGTAGAGAGAATGCAGGAGAGATGATGACAGAGTATTTATCTTAATCTGTGTGACGAAAGGAATATGGCTAATCCAAAATGACAAGATGACTCCGTTTAGGGAGGGAAGCAAGGCAGATTAGCGGGCCATCGTCAAAGGCTGTAGGAGAGAGGGAGCGAGAGAAAGTGCTCATCCAATTACACGTCATTAACATTCTATCATTGCCGCTTCTCAAATAGGTCCGGTCACTGTTGTAGGAGCCAGTGTGGCCATTATAGAATAATGGGGCATGGCCGAACAATAATAAATTAAAAAAAGACAGACAGGATGTGTTACAAAATTAATACATGCTTCTCGGCAGTTAGGCACAATGAAAAGGCTCGACTGAGGCATTACAGTGCAATGATGCTTGAATTATGAAGCTTTAAAAAATAAAAAATAAATGTATTCTCTAATTAAGATCACTGTCACCCAAATGAGGCAGTGCTGGTCATGTTAGACTCGTGAGTCTAATGGCTTGCAGTTGCACACAATGAAGGAAAATTGCTGTGCATTGTTTCTCAAACTTGCCAAAGGCCTTGCCATTAGGAACATCATCACACATTGGGGGTTAAAGAAAATGTAGAGAAAAGGCCTAGAAATTCACTGAAGCTTAAAAAATGAGCGCATAGACAATTAAAGTAGCCTGAGGTTCATAAAATATAACATTTTAGTTTCATTACGCATTCTGGAACGATGTGGAGCTTTGCGGTGATTAACATAAAAAGGTTGTGTGCCTTCGCGTGGAAAATCAAAGTGGGGCTACGATTAAGTCAATGAGATGCATAAGCAAGGCTAGTCCCTCCCCTGCAGCAGAGCTAACAGCAGAGAGCCAGCTACCATGGGAACAGACCTCCTCCCAGGGAGACAGCTGGCATATTAGAGGTGATGCCATTTTAATTCAGCAGAAAGGCTGGGAGGGACACTTTACCCTGGTTAAAAGGAGGAGACTCTACCTCCAGGACATCCACACAGGGCTTCAGATATATGGGAACACCACAGGAATCTCACTCTAACCCAGGAACAAAAGGTATCAATCAGTCTTTCGCTTGCAATTCCCCAGAGAAATTCACCAGGTAGTTAGTTGCCTTGGAGCTAGAAAGACCCTTATACTGCCGCAGCAGCACTCAAGAGGGGCTTTGAGCGAAAGGAGAAGACATTACACAGGGTGCCGCCTTAACCTGATGAACCAGCTATAACTGGCTTCTTGGTTGGTTCTGCTTGAGGGAAATAACGTTTAAAAATAAATAAGATATCAAAAAGGACAGTCAACCTACTGAAGATGGAGCTGAGGTGTGGAGTAACAGTCAAATAGTTTCCATCTCCTAGCAGTAGAGGGACAAAGAGGAAACCAGAGAGAGAACAAAGAGCAGGTAGAGCCTGGTGGGTGGGTGACGATGCAGGTCCCTGTATAACAGAATAGGGCTGTATGAGTGTGGTGAAGCAGAGGCCTATAGAACCACTGCTGTCCAGAGAGCACTCTGCAACATCCATCATGTCTGCCACACTTCCAGAGCATGAGCTCACACCCCCGTTGCCACCAGATCCTTTAAGTGATTAGGTCTGCTGCTGTACCTCCCATAAAACCATGGCTATGGGGGACTGCGTCACAGAGTGGTCTGCCTGTCACACCCACAGCCCAGCAAGAGAGGGGATTTACAGCCTGCACAACTGGCCTGCTTCATATTGTACACGACTGGCACAGCTATATCACACTGTACACGACTGGCACAGCTATATTACACTGTACACGACTGGCACAGCTATATTACACTGTACACGACTGGCACAGCTATATTACACTGTACACGACTGGCACAGCTATATTACACTGTAAACGACTGGCACAGCTATATCACACTGTACACGACTGGCACAGCTATATTACACTGTACACGACTGGCACAGCTATATTACACTGTACACGACTGGCACAGCTATATTACACTGTACACGACTGGCACAGCTATATTACACTGTACACGACTGGCACAGCTATATTACACTGTACACGACTGGCACAGCTATATTACACTGTAAACGACTGGCACAGCTATATTACACTGTACACGACTGGCACAGCTATATTACACTGTACACGACTGGCACAGCTATATTACACTGTACACGACTGGCACAGCTATATTACACTGTACACGACTGGCACAGCTATATTACACTGTACACGATTGGCACAGCTATATTACACTGTACACGACTGGCACAGCTATATCACACTGTACACGACTGGCACAGCTATATTACACTGTACAAGACTGGTACAGCTATATTACACTGTACACGACTGGCACAGCTATATTACACTGTACACGACTGGCACAGGTATATTACACTGTACACGACTGGCACAGCTATATTACACGGTACACGACTGGCACAGCTATATTACACTGTACACGACTGGCACAGCTATATCACACGTACACGACTGGCACAGCTATATTACACTGTACACGACTGGCACAGCTATATTACACTGTACACGACTGGCACAGCTATATTACACTGTACACGACTGGCACAGCTATATTACACTGTACACGACTGGCACAGCTATATCACACGTACACGACTGGCACAGCTATATTACACTGTACACGACTGGCACAGCTATATTACACTGTACACGACTGGCACAGCTATATTACACTGTACACGACTGGCACAGCTATATTACACTGTACACGACTGGCACAGCTATATTACACTGTACACGACTGGCACAGGTATATTACACTGTACAAGACTGGCACAGCTATATTACACTGTACAAGACTGGCACAGCTATATCACACGTACACGACTGGCACAGCTATATTACACTGTACACGACTGGCACAGGTATATTACACTGTACAAGACTGGTACAGCTATATTACACTGTACACGACTAGCACAGCTATATCACACGTACACAACTGGCACAGCTATATTACACTGTACACGACTGGCACAGCTATATTACACTGTACACGACTGGCACAGCTATATTACACTGTACACGACTGGCACAGCTATATCACACGTACACGACTGGCACAGCTATATTACACTGTACAAGACTGGTACAGCTATATTACACTGTACAAGACTGGCACAGGTATATTACACTGTACAAGACTGGTACAGCTATATTACACTGTACAAGACTGGTACAGCTATATTACACTGTACACGACTGGCACAGGTATATTACACTGTACAAGACTGGTACAGCTATATTACACTGTACAAGACTGGTACAGCTATATTACACTGTACAAGACTGGTACAGCTATATTACACTGTACAAGACTGGCACAGCTATATTACACTGTACACGACTGGCACAGGTATATTACACTGTACAAGACTGGTACAGCTATATTACACTGTACAAGACTGGTACAGCTATATTACACTGTACAAGACTGGTACAGCTATATTACACTGTACACGACTGGCACAGCTATATTACACTGTACACGACTGGCACAGGTATATTACACTGTACACGACTGGCACAGCTATATTACACTGTACACGACTGGCACAGCTATATTACACTGTACACAACTGGCACAGCTATATTACACTGTAAACGACTGGCACAGCTATATCACACGTACACAACTGGCACAGCTATATTACACTGTAAACGACTGGCACAGCTATATTACACTGTAAACGACTGGCACAGCTATATTACACTGTAAACGACTGGCACAGCTATATTACACTGTACACGACTGGCACAGCTATATTACACTGTACACGACTGTCAGCCTACTGCTCTATTATTGTTCAGTACAGCAGGACAAGGGAGAGAGAACCAACACCCCTGACCTCTTCTCCTAGCCTTTCATGGCTTCCTCCAAATTCATAGACCACCGTCGACGCTCCTTACTCAATATAGGCCCAACAATGCACTGTTTATCTTATTTCACCTTTATTTAACAAGGCAAGTCAGTTAAGAACACATTCTTACTTTCAATGGCGGCCTAGGAACAGTGGGTTAACTGCCTTGTTCAGGGGCAGAACGACAGATTATTTACCTTGTCAGCTCAGGGATTCAATCTTGCAACCTTACGGTTAACTAGTCCAACGCTCTAACCACCTGCCTCACGAGGAGCCTGCCTGTTACGCGAATGCAGTAAGAAGCCAAGGTAAGTTGCTAGCTAGCATTAAACTTATCTTATAAAAAACAATTAATCAATCATAATCACTAGTTAGCTACATATGGTTGATGATATTACTAGTTTATCTAGCGTGTCCTGCGTTGCATATAATCAATGCGGTGCGTATCGTTGCTCCAATGTGTACCTAACCATGAACATCAATGCCTTTCTTAAAATCAATACACAGAAGTATATATTTTTAAAACTGCATATTTAGCTAAAAGAAATCCAGGTTAGCAGGCAATATTAACCAGGTGAAATTGTGACACTTCTCTTGCGTTCATTGCACGCAGAGTCAGTGTATATGCAACAGTTTGGGCCGCCTGGCTCATTGCAAATTAATTTGCCTGAATTTTATGTAATTATGACATAACATTGAAGGTTGTGCAATGTAACAGCAATATTTAGACTTAGGGATGCCATCCGTTAGATAAAATATGGAACGGTTCCGTATTTCACTGAAAGAATAAACGTTTTGTTTTTTCGAACTAATAGTTACTGGATTCGACCATATTAATGACCTAAGGCTCGTATTTCTGTGTGTTATTATGTTATAACTAAGTCTATGATTGATAGAGCAGTCTGAGTGAGCAATGGTAGGCACCAGCAGGCACGTAAGCATTCATTCAAACAGCACTTCAGTGCGTTTTGCCAGCAGTTCTTCGCAATGCTTGCATTGCGCTGTTTATGACTTCAAGCCTAACAACTCCCGAGATGGCTGGTGTAACCGATGTGAAATGGCTAGCTAGTTAGCGGGGTGTGCGCTAATAGCGTTTCAAACGTCACTCGCTCTCAGACTTGGAGTAGTTGTTGGGTGGCTGTTGTCGATGTGTTCCTGGTTCGAGCCCAGGTAGCGGCGAGGAGAGGGATGGAAGCTATACTGTTACCCCCAATACTAAAATGCCTATAAAAACATCCAATAGTCAAAGGTATATGAAATACAAATGGTATAGAGAGAAATAGTCCTATAATTCCTATAATAACTACAACCTAAAACTTCTTACCTGGGAATATTGAAGACTCATGTTAAAAGGAACCACCAGCTTTCATATGTTCTCATGTTCTGAGCAAGGAACTTAAACACTAGCTTTCTTACATGGCACATATTGCACTTTTACTTTCTTCTCCAACACTTTGTTTTTGCATTATTTAAACCAAATTGAACATGTTTCATTATTTATTTGAGGATAAATTGATTTTATTGATGTATTATATTTGGTTAAAATAAGTGTTCATTCAGTATTGTTGTAATTGTCATTATTACAAATAAATACAAATAAATGTTTAAAAAACGTCCGATTAATCGGCATCGGCTTTTTTTGGCCCTCCAATAATCGGTATCGGCATTGAAAAATCATAATTGGTCGACCTCTATTAAACGCCATCAAATAACATTGTATTTGTCAGTGTACAGCAGGCATAAAAGGTGCAGTGAAATGCCTGTGCTAGCTTCCTCAACAACGCAGTACATTAATCAATAACAGAGTCAAGTCAAAAACAACAACAGAAGTAATAAATAATACCAGAAAACAATGAAAAAAAAATAAACAAAAAAAACACTCAAATAAGAGAGGGCAATGACCGTTGGCGCTATTTTGTTATTCGACTACATGCAACGTGATGATTAACATACACAGCCTCACAGCAATACAGGCCTGCACAGCATATACACAACACCAGCATACGCATACAAGCAAACCCACACCCAATGAGCAATGACGGGCGCTGCATGATGTCATCTCAACTATGACTCAAAAACACACCTTCACACATACCTTCCCCCACACCACCCACTGTGTCCAACACTACATAATGACTTTTCATGATGCACTAAATCAGACCCAGAGGTTTCCTGTCACAAGCTGTAGATCTAACATTATACAGGCAATCAGTATCAAACAGCAGACACACACAAAGAGTACAAACAGCCCTACAACCGTGTTGGCTTGAGCAAATGTGTGCACACCTCATCACACAGCTAAATTGGTACTGCAAAAACAGTGGCACACACACACATTGCGGCCAAATAGTGTTCACACCTCTACCACACCCACCAACCAGGAAGTAGTGACAGGTATTAAGTGCTACTGTAAAAGGAGAGGTGGAATACTGAGAAATTGTGTGCTGCTGCAGACTATTCATTTCACACACATATTTTCAGCTGCCACCGACAAAGTCTGAGGTTGAACTTCAGAATCAATCTGAGATGTGTCACCAGCAGACTGGATCTAGTGTTTGGAGGGGTCAGAGCAGTGACACTAAAATAGAACAAAATGCGTAACAGTTTCAGGACAAACAGAACACAGACCGGACTTGCTAAATGTCAACGGAACCAAAACAAAACAGCCATGATGCTTAGGGCTGGTACAATTATTGTATAATTGTGTAACCGATAATTATAAGCAATATCCAGGAACAAAATAATCATCATAATCATCTTAATAACGTCATTTTAGGTGAAGGGAGATTCAACTTCATATTCCAAGTATACAGGGAGTGTACAAAACATCAAGAACACCTTCCTTTTGCCCTCAGAACAGCCTCAATTCGTCGGGTATGGACTAGAAAGTGTGGAAAGCTTTCCACAGGGATGCTGGCCTATGTTGACACCAGTGCTTCCCACAGTCTTGCCCATTCACCCTCTGAATGGAACACATACACAATCCATGGCTCAATCATATCAACACTTAAGAATCCATCTTTAACCTGTCTCCTCGCTTTCATCTACACAGATTGAAAGGGAGGAGACAGGTGACCTCAATAAGGGATCATAGCTTTCACCTAGACAGTGTCATCGAAAGGTGTTCCTAATGTTTTGTGCCCTATAGTTGACCCAATAGCAGTTTGTTATTTTTTACATGAATTGGGTAAAGTTGGTAGCTTAATCATTTTACGAGCAAAACGGCATGGTTGGGAGAGACGTTCCAAGCGGTTAAAACCAGAGTCCTATATTCATAGCTTTTAGAATGGACACCATGTTAATGCCTTTGAGCATTTCCTTTATGCATTCATGATGAGAATTTGGAATCTTGTACATAGCATTGTTTAAAAATCTGAACACTCTGTGAATTGCTATTGGTCAACATTGAACATGGGGAGCTATTACAGCTGCCATGGAACGCGGGGTTATGTGAATGCATCATAATATGCATAAACTTCAACGTCCAAACTTTTCAAATATATGGCTCTGTTAAAAACCATTTGTTTGTGAGACGGGAGTGTCACCAAAGCTGTGTCTTATTCATTAAGTATCTCGTAGGACAGTTTTCAAAAATGCATCACAAGTGCAAAACATTTGTTCTATAAAAATCACAATTAAGACAACCATGGCCATTTGCATGACATTTAGCCTACCCCTTATTCTGTAATTGTCACAGCCATAATGATGTGATTCAGTCAAATTATATTTAGGTCATTTGTAGCTGTAGGATCGTAAAAATAAAAAAAACTATATTTGCTTTCCAATCTTTTCTGTCTGATAAGAAAGAAAATCTCCTGAGAGTGAACTTGAATTAATTGAGGGATAAAATGAGTATTGTGTGTGTGAGAGAGAGAGGGAGAGTCAGTGGTCTCAGTGAGCAGGGAGACAGGCGGTGTCTGATATGCCAGAACGTATCCACTCTGCACTCATTCGCTCATCTGATACAGACATGCATTAAAAAGAGGGAGCAGGAAGGGAATAGAGATACATCTAATTACAGCAGAGATTTATGACCCTGTCACAGTCTGTTACCCCTCCAGTGCAGGCTGGCTGGGTACACAACGCTCACTGCACCCATCAGCCGCCACGCTATCTCCCTCAGCCATATGTTGCACAACGCAAAATGAACAGTTTTGTTCCGTAATGTATGGATTAAAGTTCTCGCTTACCTCATAGTTTAACTTCACCAGAGATTGTCGTACTCGCAAAAAAAAATACTAAATCGCAATCTGTTGACTAGTATGTACTCACTAGATCCTGTTAGATTGTTGGAGGGGGAACTATGAAAAGTAAGGAACTATGTAAGAGATCACAGTTCCCTTGGTACACAAACAACACAGAGGGGGAAAGGGGGGTTGGGCGGGGGAGTGAGGGCCTATTCAAAGAACAGCCAAACACCTTAGGACATCCCTGGTCATCCTCCCCTCTTCACAGACAAAAGGCTTGTTGAGCCACCTCGCCGCAGCCCATGACTCTCTGGAGTTCCTCCCTGGGGTTAAGGTTGTCTCTGCTGGAACGCCACACAGCGTGACTCAGGTACTGTCTGGGCCTAATCTGACCTGATTCTACTCACTGCCAAACAGAGGTCCAAAACAGCCTGGTCTGTCTCCTGGAGTTGGTTATTATTTATTCTGAGGGGTGCAGACTAATCTCTGGATGCGATTTGCAAACCCAAAACAGCGCTGTGAGACCTGGCTCAGAGTGACTGCTGGCCTACTTCTGAGGAGTTCTTAAAGCCCCTCTCTGTGTAGGGACATTGTGCCTGTTTCTCCAGAGTTTTTAACCAGTCCCTTTCAGTCTGCAACATTCCCAAATGAAGCAACTGGCTTCTCAGTCGCAACCGTCGCAATTTATTAAAACAATTATTTACTGCTGTTTTAGTTGCATATGTATTGGGGCAGCAAGTAGCCTAGTGGTTAGAGCGTTGGACTAGTAACCGAAAGGTTGCAAGATCGAATCCCTGAGCTGACAAGGTAAAAATCTGTCATTCTGCCCCTGAACAAGGCAGTTAACCCACTGTTCCTAGGCCATCATTGAGAATTTGTTCTTATCTGACTTGCCTAGTTAAATAAAAGAAAACAGTGAATTGAAGTCGGCATCAAACAAAAGGCTGCCCAGCTAGGTAGACAGTCAATCAGCTTTTGCCTGAAGTGAGGACCAATGACATACAATTGCTTCCTATGTAATCTACACACTCACAGCTCGTAGCCCCAGGGGAGGGGCTACGAGCTCTACGCCAATGGTTGGCCTACCTGGTTGTCTTGGAAACAGGAGGCCTATCAGGCTTGGGGGCGGCGGCAGTGCTGGGCTTGGTGGTAGCTGCAGAGACAGGCCGGGGAGCTGGGGAGATGAGATATGGGAAGGTGAGGAAGAGAGGGAATGACAAAGAGATAGATATACAACATGAGTAAGATTTGTTTCATTTGAAAGACGCAGCCAATGATTTATGTCATAACATTTATTTCCTGAGGAACCAGGCCAATGTGTTTCTGTATTTGTTCTGGATGTGCAGTATGCCAACCTTCACAATACAAAACAGTACAATGTCATACTTTGCCTCCTGGAAAATGTACATTTGCTGTGTCCAGAAGACAATTGGCAACTTATGACAAATGCAAGGCTACTGTAGCTTTCAGTGACTGAAAATTACTGGTCCTAAATGTTAGCCTACCTGTGGGCTTCTTAGCAGCGGTGGTGGTGGCTTTGACACCATTAGTTGGCGCCGCAGGTATCTTCTTTGCTGCTGTTCCTGTGGTGGCCTTCACCCCGTTGGTGGCAGCAGGAGCCGAGGTAGGGCGGGTGGTGCCCGCTGGCTTTTTCTCACCAACCTTGGCGGTGGTCTTAGTGGTAGGAGCAACGGCTGTGCCTACGGGCCTCTTGGGCGTGGTCTTCTCTTGGGCACCAGTGGTGGTCTTCTTGGCCACTCCGTTGGCATGTGGCTTGGAAACCCCATTGGTCAGTCGGCTCTGGGCGGTGTTGGGTCGAGACCCTGGTCCGGTCGTGGGCTTAATTGTGGTGGTGGTCCCAGGCTTTGTCTTAGCAGCGGGGGCCTTGGTCTTGGCTTTTGGGTCTGCTGCAGCCTTGCTGTTCCCCGTCTTGGTGGGGGCCACCTGGGCTGGCTCTGGATGAGGCTCGCCCTGCCCCATCTCTCCCTGCTGACTAATTCCCTCTGGCTGAGGTGCCGGCGCAGCCTGGTTAGGCTCCTCTCCCATCGCAACTGGCTCGTTTACCTGATCGGCGTCCAGTGCTTCCATTGGCTCCATCGCTGCTGTGGCAACCCCATCCGGTTTCATCTCCCCTCAGTCCTGGCTGTCCGTCTCTGCAGAGGAGGGCTGGAGAGCTTGAGACTGAAGATGGTGACTGCACTCAGGTGATGGTGGAGTCTGATCTGGCAAAGAGAAGAGAATAGTATGGTCAGGCTGTGACAAGACATGTATGACACTGAGCCTTCATATCAGCAGACAGGCCACAGAGGGATCAGATAAAAGCTTTCCTACAGACAGATATACAGACAAACACTACATACGTATGCAGAAATATTGTTTTGAAAGTAGAGCAAATGTGTTTAAGGTCAATGATCCTAACAGAATAGGAGCAGACAGAACAGGATGTGCCATTCTGCAGAGAGCTTCATTGCTAAACAACCCTGGAGGGAGGCCTAATAACAGGGAAACCTAAAGAGTCAGTAGTCTGACAGGACAGGAGACTTGGCTCCACGGTGAAGCAACACTGAGGTAGAGGAAGTGGCTTGGCCTGAGGAGCGTGGGAACAGGGGATACAGTCTGTAAAGCTTGGAACGACAGTGCGCTGCTCGGACTCTAGAAGGCCTCTCCACTTCCACTCAGCCCCTCTCTCCCCCATACCCAGATGCTGCTGCTCCCCCTCCTTTCTAGTGGAGAGAGTCTTTATACTGTCAGCTTCCTGGAACCACTCCCCACACAGCCCCCCTTTCTCTCTGCTCTCATCCCTTACTCATTCTCTAAAACTAAATACATTACTGTGCCTTCCTTCGTTCCCCTGCCAAACCTCCCATTTTCTCCAAGCCTTTTCCTCAACTTCCCCCACTCTTTCTACCCCTCTGTTCTCTGTTTGCGTTCGCACAGATGGCCTGAGCAGCTGAGCAAGGCCAGAGGGGAAGAGAGAGAGAGGGAGAAGGAGAGAGGAAAAGCCCTGGGGAGAAAATCCATACCGCAAGCAGCACACACACACACACACACACACACACACACACACACACACACACACAGACCTCAGACAACACAGTGGCAGTGAGAGGGGGAGGAGAGAGCCCTGCCACAGCGCACAGGGCAATCAACTTAATTGAGTGACACAGCAGTCACATTTGGAGTGAGGTGTGTGTGTGTTGGATGCAAGTGAAAGCAACAGCAACCGTGTTTCACACATGTACATGTTAAGCTCAGTCCAACAGAGATGCTCTGTTCAAGAACCAGGTCCTCACACCATGCTTCTCTGCCAATAACAGAGCTCTACACTAACATCAGACGCCTGCCCTGACTCCAACCCTTCAAAAAGAAAAACAACAACAAAATCCAACTCCAGATTGACACCAGGGACTCTCACACGTCGATAGCCCTGACAACTCAACTAGAAAAAATAAAGTCAAATCCAATCGGTGCCTTTCTCCCTCTACCTCCCCTTTCTGTGTTCTGAACGGTTCTATTCCTGCAGTTGCTGAACAGCCAGACAGCTTGACTGTGCTTTTCCCAGCTCTGCTCTGTTGTGGTGATAAATCTCCAGCCCTCAGCCAGAGGAACACTGCTCTGCTCTTTTTCCTCCAGTTGGGAGATTACACAGCTCTAGTCTAAGGCCCTCGCCCCGTCTACATCACCCTGTGTAGTAAGGAACATACAACTGCGCCTAATGATACATGTGTTGGCACTGGCAATATTTTGACTGACTTTGGACAACCCTGCAATGTTGTAGTTGTCTTTGTTGAAATATGTTTTGATTGTCTTTGCAGTCATATGCTTGATTAGAGATGGATGGCGTTAGGATTACCTGTGTAAAACATCTCAAGCTGATTCTCCACAGATGGTAGTGTGTTAGATATACTTTGTTCATTGGAGTGGGATATCAGAAGCTGTCGGCTGCTAAACGGCTAGAGGATGTGGGCTGCAGCCTAGATAGAAGATGACAAGGGTCAACCAGCTGCATCACAACCCCAAGGACGCTCGCCACCCCCCAAGAGGAGAGGAACAACTTCCTGTCCATGTCTGGAGGACTCATTGCTATTTAGGGAAGCAATAAAGAGAGGAAGTGAAATACTACACACACACACACACACACCACCAAGGGGCAGGGGTTCACTGTCAAGTCAAGGAGAAACCAAACAATAGGATGAAGGTGCGCACACACACACACACACACACACACACCTTTATCTCATTATTGTTAATCAATCATAGACAAGACGCTTAATGCACTTCAGCAGCTGACGATAGAACACCAGCTGGGCAAAGTATGATCATCCTCCAAGAGCCATATTCAATGTAAACTAATCTGCCTCTGTGTGTCTCACAGACACCGCAGACACTTACAGGCCTATACTGTATATACTGATATCTGGCAGGCCTCCAACAGCACTGGGAGATCCCAGCTTTTCAGATTGACTAGACACACAAGCGTGAGAGGAGTCCTCAAATGTATTATTTAATGAGGCAAGTCAGTTAAGGACAAATTCTTATTTACAATGACAGCCTACACTGGCCAAACCTGGACGACGCTGGGCCAATTGCGCGCCGCCCTGTGGGATTCCCAATCACAGCCGATAATCAGGTCATGAGTATATTCTAACGGTAATCGCCACGTTGACCTTTTAAAAAACTGTGCAGAGTCTCAGTGTGTACACCTATTAGAGGTTGACCGATTAATCGGAAGGGCCGATTTCAAGTTTTCATAACAATCGGAAATCGGTATTTTTGGACACCGATTCAACAAATATTTTTAACACCTTTATTTAATCTTTATTTAACTAGGCAAGTCAGTTAAGAACACATTCTTATTTTCAATGACGGCCTAGGAACAGTGGGTTAACTGCCTGTTCAGGGGCAGAACGACAGATTATTTACCTTGTCAGCTCAGGGATTCAATCTGGCAACCTTACAGTTAACTAGTCCAACGCTCTAACCACCTGCCTCTCATTGCACTCCACGAGGAGCCTGCCTGTTACGCAAATGCAGTAAGCCAAGGTAAGTTGCTAGCTAGCATTAAACTTATCTTATAAAAAACAATCAATCAATCATAATCACTTGTTAACTACACATGGTTGATGATATTACTAGTTTATCTAGCGTGTCCTGCGTTGCATATAATCGATGGGGTGCGTATCGTTGCTCCAATGTGTACCTAACCATAAACATCAATGCCTTTCTTAAAATCAATACACAGAAGTATATATTTTTAAACCTGCATATTTAGCTAAAAGAAATCCAGGTTTGCAGGCAATATTAACCAGGTGAAATTGTGTCACTTATATGCAACAGTTTGGGCCGCTTAATTTGCCAGAATGTTGCGTAATTATGACATAACATTGAAGGATGTGCAATAACGGGAATATCTAGACTTATGGATGCCACCCGTTAGATAAAATATGGAACGGTTCCGTATTTCACTGAAAGAATAAACGTCTTGTTTTCGATATGAGTTTACGGATTCTACCATATTAATGACCTACGGCTCGTATTTCTGTGTGTTATCATGTTATAACTAAGTCTATTATTTGATAGAGCAGTCTGACTGAGCGATGGTAGGCACCAGCAGGCTCGTAAGCATTCATTCAAACAGCACTTCGTGTGTTTGCCAGCAGCTGTTTATGACTTCAAGCCTATCAACTCCTGAGATTAGGCTGGTGTAACCGATGTGAAATGGCTAGCTAGTTAGCGGGGTGCGCGCTAATAGCATTTCAAACGTCACTCGCTCTGAGACTTGGAGTGGTTGTTCCCCTTGCTCTGCAAGGGCCGCGGCTTTTGTGGAGAGATGGGTAACGATGCTTCGAGGGTGGCTGTTGTCGATGTGTTCCTAGTTCGAACCCAGGTAGCAGCGAGGAGAGGGATGGAAGCTATACTGTTACCCTGGCAATCCTAAAGTGCCTATAAGAACATCCAATCGTCAAAGGTATATTAAATACAAATGGTATAGAGAGAAATAATCCTATAATTCCTATAATAACTACAACCTAAAACTTCTTACCTGGGAATATTGAAGACTCATGTTAAAAGGAACCACCAGCTTTCATATGTTCTCATGTTCTGAGCAAGGAACTTAAACACTAGCTTTCTTACATGGCACATATTGCACTTTTACTTTCTTCTCCAACACTTTGCTTTTGTATTATTTAAACCAAATTGAACATGTTTCATTATTTATTTGAGTCTAAATTGATTTTATTGATGTATTATATTAAGTTAAAATAAGTGTTCATTCAGTATTGTTGTAATTGTCAATATTACAAATAAATAAAAAAAGAATCGGACGATTTATCGGTATCGGCCTTTTTTGGTCCTCCAATAATCGGTATCGGCGTTGAAAAATCATAACCGGTCGACCTCTAACACCTATACAAGCTTTTGCATGTGTATGGCTGTGTTTTGGGGCATTAGGTCAATTTGTTTGATAAAACACAAATCGACAAAAACCTATTGGAGTAAATGATACATGTTCAATTCCCAATGAATGTTCCCAGCAGGAGTGGGTGGGCTAAATGCTAACTTAATGTTGTCTCTCCTGGTGGCCTGTGTGTGCATGTCTAATCAGGGCCTCCCTTTGCCAGGAACAAGAGCCTGGCTACTGAAAATCACAGCGGTGATTTGCAATGGCAACCGCCACCGCTTTCCTAGTACACTGCTGTGTGTACATACATTCTCTGTGCCTGCATGTCCCCCAGGGTCAGCTGTAAATAGCAGTCAATGGGAGGATTGTAGCAGAAGGAAGCTGGGGCAAGCGTACAGGAGATCAGTTTAGTGTGCTTTTCCTAACGCTCCCATAACCTTCCCTTAATGCCTAGAATTGATAACCGTGGCACCAGAGAGAGGATTCAAGAGTTAACGGTCGGGAGTCTGGTTTGAAGAGGCCAGTTTAACAGCCTCTGAACCCATCAACACACATTCATCACCACATGCTGCAAACACTGGGATCCGGTGTCTTTACTCCTCGGCCAGTGTTAAGACGCCCTGGTGCCTGTGTTGACAGAACATCTCTCAGTTTAATGTTGAGACTGTGTGGCGTCTTCATCTAGAAACCACTGCTCTTATTCAACACTGCTGAGATAAGTTCCACAAGGTTTCTGTTAAGTGAACATTAACGTTTGAGGCACCACACGCTGGAATAGGGCCAGAGGTAAACTCTAAAACAGAAACCCTGCAACATTCCACTATTCCTCTGAGGGAGGACAAGCATACACACCAGACATGGTGCGTTGAGGACCAACACATGAAACATTTTGTTGAATGATGCAGCATTGAGTCTTACAAGCAAGTCTGGGGACTTGAGACTGTAGCAGGTGAAACCAGAATGGGTGGTACTACCAGTCTTACACAGACAAGACTACACAAAGAATAAAATGTTAAAACCATGGCAACAACTTCATTTGGGGTTGGTGCAGATGGTTCCGATACAAAAGAAGAGAAGGGAAACAGAGGAGTGCTAGAGGGCGCTACAGAGGGCCCAAAACAGAAACTAACAGCACCGCCTCCAAAAGCAAAATTTCCCCCCATTAATACGCTCCATCATGTATCATCTCAGAGGGAAATTTTGGCACTAAACCCTGAACAGCTGCTGTGCATTACTAATATCATCATTCATTTCAAAGTACAATTAATACATTGTGGAAAATGCCAAATCTGCAAGTGTGATTAAATGTCATTCAGGAACTTACAATAGATCACACCCAAAAACACATGCTTTCCAAGGCTTCAAGAGAACGCATGATCATCATCATCATCATAAAAGCATTATATTACACCATACTCATCATCATAGTCCCTTTCAGCGACTACTACACACACCAGTTCATCTCTCCACTCAATTAGCTTTCCCTGCATGGTACCGTCCCTCTCTCTGCTTTAATAGAAACCATTATACACTTCTGTAGCCTTGGGGCGGCCATCTAAACAGAACCCAAGAGACTGAGGGACTGATTGTTGCTGTGCGCTGCCCAGCTAAGAAAGGGGAGCCAGGGTGGTACAAAAGACGCATGACACCGTCCCAGCTGAGTCAGTGCGCTGCCTTCATCACCCTGACACTAATCGCGGCTTCGCGGCTCGCACATTCCCAAACAGGCCCGGCCAAAGGTCAGGAAGCCGCCCCTGCCCCACACACAAACAAACCGCTCCAAACAAAGTTGACTCCTCTCCACGGAATTCCTTCCTGGACACGGTGGGAGACAAGAAGGGATTGTGAGGCCCTTCTCGGGCGGTGACGTCAGGACATGCCCGACAAATGAGGCTATGGACACTTAACTCCCCAGACAGGATCCAAATCAGCTGCTTTCTGCTCTATCTCCTGGGCTATAGCCTACAATGCACCATCGTTTCAACCTTATGATTTCCATTGACAACTCAATGGTCTTGGTAACAGACAATGGACCAAGTAAACTCAGTTCAGGAATACGCTTTTCTCTTGTTCACTGGTCTGCTGCCTGTGTCAGTCAAGGCAACATCTTGTGTGACAGACACCTGAATCACAGAACCATGTGATGTGACAGACTGTAATCCCTGTGCTCTAAAGAAGTTTAGTAGGAGCCAAAAGCAGGTTTAGAGTCTGTACCGCCATGGCACGACTGGTAGAAACTTCAAGTGAGAGAAGGGTACTATCTAATAGAGGTCGACCGATTATGATTTTTCAACGCCGATACCGATTATTGGAGGACCAAAAAAAAGGCAGATACTGATTAATTTTTATTTATTTATTTGTAACAATGACAATTACAACAATACTGAATGAACACTTATTTTAACTTAAATATAATACATCAATGAAATCAATTTAGCCTCAAATAAATAATGAAGCATGTTCAATTTGGTTTAAATAATACAAAAACAAAGTGTTGGAGAAGAAAGTAAAAGTGCAATATGTGCCATGTAAGCAAGCTAACGTTTAAGTTCCTTGCTCAGAACATGAGAACATATGAAAGCTGGTGGTTCCTTTTAACATGAGTCTTCAATATTCCCAGGTAAGAAATTTTAGGTTGTAGTTATTATAGGAATTATAGAACTATTTCTCTCTATACCATTTGTATTTCATTAACCTTTGACTATTGGATGTTCTTATAGGCACTTTAGTCCATCCATAAGTCTAAATATTGCTGTTACATTGCACAACCTTCAATGTTATGTCATATTTACTTAAAATTCTGGCAAATTAGGCGGCCCAAACTGTTGCATATACACTGACTCTGCGTGCAATGAACGCAAGAGAAGTGACACAATTTCACCTGGTTAATATTGCCTGCTAACATGGATTTCTTTTAGCTAAATATGCAGGTTTAAAAATATATACTTCTGTGTATTGATTTTAAGAAAGGCAATGATGTTTATGGTTAGGTACACATTGGAGCAACGATACGCACCGCATTGATTATATGCAACGCAGGGCACGCTAGATAAACTAGTAATATCATCAACCATATGTAGCTAACTAGTGATTATGATTGATTGATTGTTTTTTATAAGATAAGTTTAATGCTAGCTAGCAACTTACCTTGGCTTACTGCATTTGCGTAACAGGCAGGCTCCTCGTGGAGTGCAATGAGAGGCAGGTGGTTAGAGCGTTGGACTAGTTAACTGTAAGGTTGCAAGATTGAATCCCTGAGCTGACGAGGTAAAAATCGGTCGTTCTGCCCCTGAACAAGGCAGTTAACCCACCGTTCCTAGGCCGTCATTGAAAATAAGAATGCGTTCTTAACTGGCTTGCCTAGTTAAATAAAGAATAAATAAAAGGTGTAAAAATATATATATATATATATATATATATATATATTTTAAATCGGCGTCCAAAAATACCGATTTCCAATTGTTATTGTTATGAAAACTTGAAATCGGCCCTAATTAATCGGCCATTCCGATGAATCGGTCGACCTTTACTATCTACATCACATACCTTCGCTCCCGGACCCATCCGGTGAATATGCTGGTCCCAAACACACACACACACTACCCCCACTTTACCAGCACCCATCTCCCAGCCTCAGGAGACTCGGCCCCCCGGGGACAGGGAGATTAACACATGACAGAGCTTGTTAACCCTGGACAAAGAGATTTGCTAATCCTGTACGATCAGGCCGACTGTCCTCCAGCGCCGGCCCAGAGACTACCCACAGAGACAGAGAGTGCCCAGGACAGAGGCCTAGTGTGTCCCAGAAACGAAACAAAAAGACCTGGCTCCATCACAACAATGGAGAGATGGAGCCGACAACAAACAAGGTCCCAACAACGCACAGTCTTAACTACAGTAGACCGCTGAGAAGAACAGCGGGGTGGGTGTGATCTTGACCATGGCGATATTGATCGTGGGGGAGAAAGTGAGGATGTGGGCTACTCAGATGGTGAGAAGCGTCAGTGCATTAGAGAGGCAGACAGGGACCTGTTCCACTAATGGTGTCCCTTGCCTGGGGGTTACCCACCAGTGAGGCTGGTGTGGAGGGACTGAAGGAGAAGGTAATGTGTAACTTGAAGAGCAGGTCCTTCTCCATAATGGGCAGTGTGCCCACTGACAGACTCCACTCAGGGGGTAAATGACATTAGGCCAGATAGAGCCAGCTGGTGGGTTGGATCGATGACACCAGATAGGATGGAGAGGAACAGGGCAGGCATCTGGACGGGACAGCAAAACATACCCTTGAGGTTTCAGCTCTCTAGCAGCCACTCACTACTGGAACTGACTCTGGCCATAAGAGGATTATGTCCTCCTGTTTGAAGCGGAGAAGGCACGTTCCAGATGGAATCTGATCCATCGCAGGTTGTCAACACCACCAGGGCTAACCAGGGCTTATCAACAAAATAACAGCTAGGCTAACACCACATAAAACTGTACCTAGTCGTTACCCAGAAATGTACATGGTATTTGGGGCTTGGGTAAAAAGGCTTCTTAAATAGAAATTACAGGACAATAGCATTTCAAATGACTCAAAACATCTGACAAATCCCCCCCTCCCTTTCAACTCTCATAACTGTAGCCATATTTCTGTCATCGGGAACTTTAGGCACCCATGTCATGCCAGACTGGCTCATGGTGTAGACAGGCTGCCACAGCACTGACATAATGCTGAATAAATTGGGCAGAAAAAAATGAAACACAACTGACAGTAAACAGGTGGAAACCATGGCAACACTTACAGTGCATTCGGAAAGTAGTCAGACCCCTTTACTTCTTCCACATTTTGTTACGTTACAGCCTTATTCTAAAATTGATTAAATAGTTTTTTTCCCCTCATCAATCTACACACAATACCCCATAATGACAATGCGAAAACAGGTTTAGAAATGTTTGCAAATTACAAATAAAAAACAGAAATACCTTATTTACACAAGTATTTAGACCCTCTGTTATAAGACTCGAAATTGAGCTCAGGTGCATCCTGTTTCCATTGATCATCCTTAAGATGTTTCTACAACTTTGAGTCCACCTGTGGTGAATGTAATTGACTGGACATGATTTGGAATGGCACACCTGTCTATATTAGGTCAGAGCAAAAACCAAGCAGGTCGAAGGAATTGTCCATAGAGCTCCGAGACGGGATTGTGTTGAGGCACAGATCTGCAGAAGGGTACCAAAAAATGTCTGAAGCATTGAAGGTCCAAGAACAGTGGCCTCAATCATTCTTAAATAATTTCTTTCACTTACTTGCTGTGCTGTTTCATTGTTCATTTGTTCAGTCGTTTCATTCTCAACCAGGATTTCTATGGAACGCCGTTTGGGTCATTGCGTGTCAAAAATATAACATTATTTGACGTGTCAAATAAGCTTGTTGACCAATCAGGACCTGGATATGACTGCACGTCACATAATAATTTAACGGGTTCATTAATTTTTTACGTAGTTATTACACTATCACTCGTATTTCATATGTCACAACGATTCATCGATACATATGCTATGATGCTGGTAAAGTTGTCTCGCGCACCTACAGTGCTTGCATAAAAAAAGATAGCTAGCTCATGGATGCAAACAATGTTTTTACCCAAAAACATAGGAAAACGACAATCTGGTTCAGTAGCTATATAGTTAACTAGCTATATAGCTAGGTATCAGTCTACCCAGTGACACCCAGAGAATATTAGCGTCGTAGCTCTTATTGTGGGACTCTGAAACAACTGAATTGAGCCACATTCATTGTCAGCCTACGTGTATTAAACACTATTCCCGAGGAAAAACAATACTGCGTGGATGTTTGAGTCTGATAACTCTGAGGAGGACGTTGGGAAAAAATATCTTAAGAGACAATGCTAATATTTGCGTAAACTCTTCACAGTTGTGTTCTGTGGGTGTCACCGAATAGACTGATAACCCATTTCATTGATTCACATTCCAACCTTGTTTAACATGATGTAGTCTAAATATGGCATGATTCCACCAATTGTAACCTTATGCCTCACTTTCAAAAGAGGTACTTTTATTTTGAAGGCAAACTGCAAAATCCACTATTGTGCCTAATCGTTATTGTGGCTTGCTTCACAATACAAAACCTGGTCCGGTCAAGCCTCACTAGCCAGATGAAGCTAGCTGGCTGTTTATAACCCTGTTGCCCAAAGCTAATATTAAGTAGCTGGCTAGCTATTTATTTTCAGGAACTGAAGTTCAATTTCAATAGGCGAACAACAACTGGCTACCTAGCTAATACTTACAAGGATTCCTAAATCATTGCTAAGAACAATGAAAATGACTGCAGTTTCTACTGGTCATTGTTTTCAGGCTGGTTGTATTGGTGCTAGGTACCAAGCTAAAGCTAGCTACCCCAGAAGTTGCGGTCGAACAAATAATGCTTTATTACCAACGCGGTATTGTAAACAATCGTTCATGGCCGGTATTTGCAGACTTTTTTGTACAGCTTTGACAGTGCTACTAATAGTAGTGGTGATGCTTGGCTTGCACCTGCAAATTCAGAACACACAACCTTCTATAATAGAACTGTGTTATTTGACGTGTACCTTTTTTGACACGCAAAGACCCAAATGGCGTTCCATAGTATGTTGTGACGCTATTACTGTGCAACTCCGATAGGACAACATCTGAATAATAGCGCACTTGGTAGTATGTACTAGAGGTCGACCGATTAATCGGAATGGCCGATTAATTAGGGACGATTTCAAGTTTTCATAACAATCGGAAATCGGTATTTTTGGACGCCGATTTTGCCGTTTTTTTTTACAACATTATTTAACTAGGCAAGTCAGTTAAGAACACATTCTTATTTTCAAAGACGGCCTAGGAACGGTGGGTTAACTGCCTTGTTCAAGGGCAGAACGACAGATTTTTACCTTGACAGCTCGGGGATTCAATCTTGCAACCTTACGGTTAACTAGTCCAACGCTCTAACCACCTGCCTCATGAGGAGCCTGCCTGTTACGCGAATGCAGTAAGAAGCCAAGGTAAGTTGCTAGCTAGCATTAAACTTATCTTATAAAAAACAATCAATCAATCATAATCACATGGTTGATGATATTACTAGTTTATCTAGCGTGTCCTGTGTTGCATATAATCGATGCAGTGCGCATTCGCGAAAAAGGACTGCCGTTGCTCCAATGTGTACCTAACCAGAAACATCAAGGCCTTTCTTAAAATCAATACACAGAAGTATATATTTTTAAACCTGCATATTTAGCTAAAATAAATCCAGGTTAGCAGGCAATATTAACCAGGTGAAATTGTGTCACTTCTCTTGCGTTCATTGCACGTAGAGTCAGAGTATATGCAACAGTTTGGGCCGCCTGGCTCTTTACGAACTAATTTGCCAGAATTTTACGTAATTATGACATAACATTGAAGGTTGTGCAATGTAACAGGAATATTTAGACTTATGGATGCCACCCGTTAGATAAAATACGTAACGGTTCCGTATTTCACTGAAATAATAAACGTCTTGTTTTCGAGATGATAGTTTCCGGGTTCGACCATATTAATGCTCGTATTTCTGTGTGTTATTATGTTATAATTAAGTCTATGATTTGATAGAGCAGTCTGACTGAGCGATGGTAGGCACCACCAGCAGGCTCGTAAGCGTTCATTCAAACAGCACTTTTGTGCGTTTTGCCAGCAGCTCTTCGCAATGCTTCAAGCATTGCGCTGTTTATGACTTCAAGCCTATCAACTCCCAAGATTAGGCTGGTGTAACCGATGTGAAATGGCTAGCTAGTTAGCGGGGAGCACGCTAATAGCGTTTCAAACGTCACTCACTCTGAGACTTGGAGTAGGTGTTCCCCTTGCTCTGCATGGGTAACGCTGCTTCGAGGGTGGCTGTTGTCGATGTGTTCCTGGTTCGAGCCCAGATAGGCGCGAGGAGAGGGATGGAAGCTATACTGTTACACTGGCAATGCTAAAGTGTCTATAAGAACATCCAATAGTCAAAGGTATATGAAATACAAATGGTATAGAGAGAAATTGTCCTATAATAACTACAACCTAAAACTTCTTACCTGGGAATATTGAAGACTCATGTTAAAAGGAACCACCAGCTTTCATATGTTCTCATGTTCTGAGCAAGGAACTTAAACGTTAGCTTTCTTACATGGCACATATTGCACTTTTACTTTCTTCTCCAACACTTTGTTTTTGTATTATTTAAACCAAATTGAACATGTTTCATTATTTATTTGAGTCTAAATTGATTTTATTGATGTATTATATTAAGTTAAAATAAGTGTTCATTCAGTATTGTTGTAATTGTCAATATTACAAATAAATAAAAAAGAATCGGCCGATTTATCGGTATCTGCTTTTTTTGGTCCTCCAATAATCGGTATTGGCGTTGAAAAATCATAATCGGTCGACTTCTAGTATGTACCGGTGCCAAACCAGAGGGTGAAAGCCAACATCACGCTCGACAGAGAACTGTTAATTGTCAAAGGCAATGAATTGCATTATCCTGGCATTAATGGATTTCGCCTTTGAGTTTACTCTTTCAAATAACTGCTCGATCCACACAGCATACATTGTGGGCTAGGTTGTTAGGAATTCTGTGTTGCACGTGTAGTGCAACATTTTATGTGGCGTCATAATGACATGTACCTAGGTTATATAGGTATGCACGTCAGCTTTGACATCAGTTTTGCACATCGGCGTTAAACTTTACATCGGGCCGATACCGATGTTGCCATTTTTAGCTAATTAGATTTACTTATATATCGTGCATCCCTACTAGAAACCAGCAAGCCTTTAGTTTCTGACAGTATTAAAGATCATTTCCATGTTGAGTAGACGTTATGGCCATATCGCAGCCACAGCAATCCAGGCAAAATTGTGAAAGTGGTGAGGGAGGCATAGCAACAGGGTTCTGAACCATGTCCATTATCCAGCCTCCCACTGGAAGAATTCAGAGCCTCAACACAGAAAATTAATTACTGCAGCTGCTGGCATATATACCCTCAAAACTGCACAGCAACTGTCAGGACTGACAACTGTGATACCACTGAGGCAGCTATCTTGGCTGGACCAATGTCCGTGGCAGAATTATCAGGCCTTTATCTGGAAAGTACACATTACAGTAATGACGACCATGGCAAACAATGGAGTGGCACTGCAGAAACCACTACTACAGTCCCAGGTCTGTGGTTAAAATAATCTCACGGCTGCAGGCCAGTTGCCAGCTCTGACTTTACTCATAAGCGATGGTGACAGAAAGTGCCAAAGGTCATACAGTTCAACCCACTGAGCAATAAAAGCAGTAGAGACAGCATCCAAGATGGCCGATTCATGGACCGTCTATATCCGAGTTGCATCCAGTTTAATCTGACTTCTATATGGGGCCGTCTATGGGAATTGTCTTTCTGGGCCGGACATCAGATAAACTGCAGTACCGAAGCAAGACTGTAGGTGCAGTCGAAAGTGTGCTTCCAGACCAGAACCCTGGGCCTTGGTTCAGCCTGAGAGGGATCTGGTGAGTAGGGGACCAGTCCAGGGCAGGCAGAGGACACACCAATTTGAATATGTACAGTTTGGGGACGTCACTGAATCAACCTATACCTATTCACCTACGCCTGAGTGCAAGCAGAGGCACAAATTACTGTAGGCATCTCCCTGACAGCCCATGGCATAGGTCAGAGGAAGGGCAGAGCAAAGAGAACTGTAGGTCATAAAATCACTCCAGAATGCTATGGTATGAATTCCACATGGAATTGCATCTCTTCTGATTGTAGACATCTAAGCTCTTCTTTGGCCAACTGTTTCAGAAGGCTTACTAAAACATGTGCATGGCATTAAAGGAGAGACTTAAAATAGGTGTGACAGACAATGTAATAACCAAAATGCCTGCGGAGACATGAGTGGAGGAGGAATCCATTTTCAGCCTATTGTGAAAGTGAGGTGGGCAAGGGGAATTTGGTACCAAATGTCACAATGCTGGCACATTGGTTGAAAGTACAAAAATAACACTATTTTGCTAAAACAAGATAAATCATATTGAACCCGAAATCTGTCTTATCATTCGATTCATAGACATGACAGATATTTTTTTTTAAACGTAACAAGCCAGCAGCACTTGGGTAAAACAGGATCTACATTTAATTTCAAATGAATGCATTATGCCCATGTCTGAGCGTGTCTCTATCCCGCTGCCTCATTCACTTGCTTGCTTTGTGAGTCAGCCATCGCTCATTAATGCACCAGAGGGTTGACTAGCATGTTGGAGCCTCTCTAAGCCAGACAAGTGCTCACAATCACCCTGAGATGCAATATATTCCCGAGTGGCATCAATACCTTATGGCAGATCATTGCAGAATATTGACCTACCCATGCCCACTACCCCACCCTATAAGGCTCATTGTCATCCGAACATCAGGGGCAGAGGTTAGGCCTGTGGGCCATCTATAATGATTAGTTGTAAATGTATATGGTAGCTGCACGTTGAGGGTTTTGGAGACTAACATTATTCACCATTGTTCTTTTGGAGAGAGGAGTGTGGTCTGGTTGCATAGCATTAACACAAGCAAAAAACAGCTCTGAGTTCATAGCCTGAAGCCACAATGTTTGCCTATATGATAGAGTTTGAACAAATTGTGTTTTGTTGCATTGAGATTACAGTACTTGTCATGTCTCACGTTCTAATAATCATAAGAATTGGGTGAGTCTTCAAAGACTTCTCAACCTAATAAAGTATAGCACTTAAGCCATTCTACAAAAGTAGCCGATGCTATGTTCTCTGACTAATGCAAAAGACTAACAGAATTAGCCTAAATTGCCCAACATTTCGCCTAGGGCAACGAACCAAGCCGTTCTCACTAGAGACCACTTGGCCGCACAGAACAATAGGCGTTAGCCATGGAGGATGAGAGAAGAAAAGTTGATATAATGAAGTGAATACGACGAATTGCTTTTGAAAAGGCAAATCATCCAAATTAATACACACAGATCCCTACCTAAAAGGAAGGCTGTTATTTTAGCCAGGTCATTCGTCGGTTAGCTAAATAGCTGGTGATCAATTTCAGCCATCACACAGGGCTGCCACCGCCCCATCACCCCCTCCCAATTGCAATCGAATTCCGAATCTAAAACATCCTCTTTATGGCTTGAGCCGCTCACTGGCAGAAGGAAAATACAACGATTCACTTGCTCCTATTCTCGTTTTTGTGCGACCCAACAGACTCGCCTGGATAGTTCAGTTAGCAAGTAACCTATTTAGTTAGCTAGCATTTCAACAAAGCTTATTTGTATGGCGCCGTTTCCAATTCAAGTTGACGTTTATGTCATGAATCTTGCCCTCGAGGCATAACTGAGCGATTTCCGCTAGGTGAGCCAGCTGCAAAGTCAAAATTTGCTTTACTTGAAACAATCACGAAAACAAAAGTGTGCTTTTTGGTCTTAATTTATGGTTGAGACATTAGAGTTAGCAGTGTGGTTAAGGTTAGGTTTAAAATGAGATTGTATGACTGTGGTTGTGCCAGCTAGTGACCACTCTGCAGACCTGCCTCCAGAACAAGATTCATGACGAAAAACGCTAACCTACGTTTGCAATAGGAAATCGTGAATTGGACTTGCAATGTCGACAAAGACATTCACCATCCATATGATTATTAACCCATTGTTAACACATTATTAACCCACTCTAACTACCAACATCATAATATAAAAATCTAATATTTTAGGAAACGAAAAACATTTGTTAAAGCATCACATCGTAACTTGCATTTGATATTTTCTGTAATTGAAGTGTAAATGTAGGTACACAGCTAGCTAGCATGCTAACGCTCAACCAGTCTCTAGACTTACCAACGCAGTGTTGCTAGCTATAGCTTGATCTCCAGCTACGCCCAGTGTTTGACAATATCCTCCGACTCCTTTCAGAATCCTCGAATACAAAGTGTAACAAATTGGAAAATGAAACCGAACGAGATGAAAAACAGGCCAAAGTACAGCAGCCAGATTACCAAGAAACTTCTGTCGACCGCCGATTTCAGAAGTGATGCACGTCCCTTCCAAAGAAAGGAAAAGCGATTTGCAGTCCACGCAGACAATCTCTACTGGCCGGGACGGATGGACAGGCGGAGAGGGTTTTACCACGGCATTGCGCGCGGGGGTGAAATTGAAAGGGATGAATAGCCAAGTAACTCGACTTTCTCCAGCTCACAACCAATCACTACCCCGGCTGAGATTTATTCAAATGAGGAATGATGTCATCTCTCAAATCACCCTACTTTCTTTCTTCCCATCCTTCCCAAATTGCACCGGTTGTCTCCCCCTTCCCGTATCCCTCCACCAGTTTTCCCGCGTCCCCTCCCTCCATGCCGGCTCCACGCTCGTCCTGCACACACCTCCTGCAGTTTCTTTTCTTTTCAACGGTGCATTCTCTCCACACAATGGTGGCATGTTAGGATTCTCCGTTGCTTCTGGACCACTGGATGCTGAGATTTCAGCCACAAAGGGTACCACAGCATAGTCTGTCATATTTTGATTTTCTTTAGGTCTACTGTCATTTTAGCTACTACCATATTACTCTAATATGATAATGAAACAAACATCTTTATTGGTTCTACAAGGACTAAAATTGTCCTGCTGCACATACATAATGAATATTGATTGACACCTTTTATCCATAAACACTATCTTCACAGAGATATTAATAATACTAGGTTTATTGCAGTGGCACATTCTTTATTGTAAGGACAAGATATCTAATCTGTTGCAGACAAGCCCCCACACAGACGAGACCAAACATGTTTGACCTGTCAAAGAAGAGGCTGCCACTAAAATCACCCGTGCATAAAGATCCACAATTTTATGTCAGATTGTAACAGAGTCAGAGACATGGCGGAATCGAAGGAGACAGAAACAAGATGAAGAGGGAATAGAAACAGAGGAAGGTTGAAGAAGCTGCCGCTGTCTGTAGTGTTTTTCCCCCAGACACAATTGTCTCCCTTTACTGATTGTGGGCGTTTTTTCATAGGCTTTGTCTGTGTGTGCCGCTCCTGTCTTCACACCAGACTTCTGAGACAGTCTCGGTGGGCATGCTGCCTGTTCGTCTGCACTGCTGTTGTTCAGCTCTCCCAGTGCAGCCAGAACTGTCTACATGAGCCAGGCTTTTGTGCCAGGGTGTGCACTGGCTAGGCAGCATTGTGCTTCACATTGTGTCCCCTTCAGCTCTCACCCTATGGAATTCATCATAACACACACACTTCCCCAGGATGTTTACCTCGGTGAACAGTTGCTCAATGGTGCGCTGACCTGTGTGGTTGTGTTATGGTTACACTGTCACTAGGCAATGTAAAGTAGCCTTGTGCTGCTACGCCTTTGTTGATATGCTAAGATTGATATCGCTTGTTTTGTATTCTATCACGCAATAACCCCAACTCCCTAAAGCTCTTCTCGCACTTCTCTCTCTCTCAAAATGATCAGCAAAGGTAAACCCTCTGGCCCACACCTACACAATTAGTTACATGGCCTTAACTAACATGACATTCAATAAACACACACACACACACACACACACACACACACACACACACACACACACACACACACACAGTAGTCAAACAGACCAGAGCAGACAGTAGAAATGTAGTGAAGGAAATGTATTGTGAGGGAAGCAGAGTAAAAACATAGAAAAAACACTAAACAGAGGTACTCCACACACTCAAGAACTACCACACAAAGTAAAGAGAGGGAGAGGAAAAACAGAGAAAGGCAAGGAAAAGAGGGTGGGAGTTTGGGGGTCCTATACTAGGTTCGGCCTGCCAGAGATGGACATATTGGCTTGGTGAAACAGGCACAACAAAGAGAGGAAGTTTTTTTTCCACACAGGCTGTGGTGCGCTGCAGTGGAGACAGGAATGGGCAGGGCAGTGTACTCGCCACCTAGTTCCCCTGTTATTTATCGCATTGTTGTTTCCCCTTGGCCAGCAGCCCAGCTGGGGCAACGCAGCACAAAAGAACTGGCGCACACTCAGCCAAGCCTCTGGATGTTGTTGTGCTAACTTTGACAAGGAATACACACTAACACCTGCGAACAGACACACACACAAGCTTGAGTGCTGTAATACAGGCTGTTCTCATATCAGTCAAATCACACAAAGGAGGAAGCAGGTATTGTGCAAAAAAAAAAAAAAAAAAGGGAGACACCCATCTTATCAGACATAGTCAATATCCTCAAAGGAAATTCACAGACACGTGTTTTTGGTCGAGAAATGGACTTTGAATATCTAGGACGTAAACATTACAACACGGCACACAGTACATGGTAGCCTGTTCATCACTACATGCTATTGACGTAGCACGCGCTCCAGCAGGTGTATCTCACTGATCATCCCTAAAGCCAAAACCTCATTTGGCCGCCTTTCCTTCCAGTTCTCTGCTGCCTGCGACTGGAACGAATTGCAAAAATCTCTGAAGTTGGAGACTTTTATCTCCCTCCCTATAGCCCACCCAATTTACCTACCTCATCCCCATACTGTTTTTATTTACTTTTCTGCTCTTTTGCACACCAGTATCTCTACCTGCACATGTTCATCTGATCATTTATCACTCCAGTGTTAATCTGCTAAATTGTAATTATTCACTCCTATGGCCTATTTATTGCCTACCTCCTCATGCCTTTTGCACACAATGTATATAGATAATTTTTTTCTACTATGTTATTGACTTGTTTATTGTTTACTCCATGTGTAACTCTGTGTTGTTGTCTGTTCACACTGCTATGCTTTATCTTGGCCAGGTCGCAGTTGCAAATGAGAACTTGTTCTCAACTAGCCTACCTGGTTAAATAAAGTGAAATAAAATAAATTCATTAAAATGCCTCTGAATACCATGTTCACAAGTTAGCACACGCCAGCAGTGCACCTGCTTCTGTTCTGTGTGAGCATGGGCTCCCAGGAGAACAGAATGTGCCAACACAGCATTACATTAACATGCTGCATACTAACACACTTGAAGAACATGTAACACAAAATCAGCACTGACTATATACTTACGACTACAGTCAATAATAACCTAATCTCACTGCGACATGCTGACTTAAACGTTTATGTTAAAACAAAATGTCATAATAGAAAATTTCAGATCAACAAAGATGGCTGTATCATACAACTGTATAATGCACACAGCCTAGTAAAATCCACAACTCATGTTATCACCTAGTTTCACTCTAAACACTAAAATAGAGGAGGCCTCGTGTCTCATGCAGCTAGCATTAGAGGACTTTTTGTTTAATTGGTATTGTTACCCTGAAACCTGATGATGTCCAGGCAGGCCAGTTTCTGGTTGATGGGTTAGTGGGAGTGCTTTCCAGCCCTTTACTGGCTGCATCCTGCTGTTAATAATGCATGCTGCTACTAAGGGTATCAGACAGCGACCCCTCTCCTCTATACCACTCAGACGAAGCTACATTAAGAGCACTGACTGTGCAGATCTCCGCACTGATCTTCCCTCCCCATCTTGACGTGTATTTTTTAATTATGTGCATTTATCTAGACTCACGTCTGCCATGTTACGTCCTTTCACTTATCTTTTGTTTTGCGATGTGCAAGTGTCCTGGCGTGTGGTACATTTTGGCCCCTTAAAAACAAGCTACTTTAAACTATTTACCTCTCATCCCCTTTGTTTCTGTTTTCTCTCCCTTCTTTATGGCCTAAGACAGCTATTGATTTCCTTTGACTGGCTGACTGGTAGAGGTTATGTAGAGTCAGACAAGAGGCTAGTTTCTCCCTCTAGTGGTGCCATCATACCACCACAGTCACAGGGGCACCGTACTGGGCAGGCAGTGGCATGAGAAGCAATGATGATCTGATCAAGTACAATTCACCATGAATCAATATACATAGAAAACTGTCTTAAAGCACGTTTGTCACATTACACTTCATAACAGGCCAAATCAAATTTTATTGGTCACATACGCATGGTTAGCAGATGTTAATGTGAGTGTAGCGAAATGCTTGTGCTTCTAGTTCTGACAGTGCAGTAATATCTAACAAGTAATCCAACAATTTCACAACTATCTTATACACACACAAGTGTAAAGGGATGAATAAGCATATGTACATATAAATATATGGATGAGCGATGGCCGTGCAGCTTAGGCAAGGTGCAGTAGATGGTACAGAGTACAGTATATACATATGAGATGAGTAATGTAGGGTATGTAAACATTATTACAGTGGCATTGTTTAAAGTGACTAGTGATACATTTATTACATCCAATTATTAGAGATTTGAGTCTGTATGTTGGCAACAGCCACTCAATGTTAGTGATGGCTGTTTAACAGTCTGATGGCCTTGAGATTGAAAAAACAGCTTCTGTCTTTCGGTCCCAGCTTTGATGCACCTGTACTGACCTCGCCTTCTGGATGATAGCGGGGTAAACATGCAGGTTCCTGAAGTCCACAATCATCTCGTTTGTTTTGTTGCCGTTGAGTGTGAGGTTATTTTCCTGACACCACACTCCGAGGGCCCTCACCTTCTCGCTGTAGGCAGTCTCGTCGTTGCTGGCGATCAAGCCTATCACTGTAGTGTCATCTGCAAACTTGATGATTGAGTTGGAGGCGTCATGGGTGAACAGGGAGTACAGAAGAGGGCTAAGAACTCACCCTTGTGGGGCCCCAGTGTTGAGGATCAGAAGGGTGGAGATGTTTCCTACCCTCACCACCTGGGGGCGGCCCGTCAAGAAATCCAGGACCCAGTTGCACAGGGCGGGGTCAAGACCCAGTGTCTCGAGCTTAATGACGAGTTTGGAGGGTACTATGGCGTTAAATGCCGGGCAGTAGTCGATGAACATCCTCTTTTCCAGATGGGTTAGGGCAGTGTGCAGTGTGATTGCATCATCTGTGGACCTATTGGGGCGGTAAGCAAATTGGAGTGGGTCTAGGGTATCAAGTAGGGTGGAGGTGATATGATCCTTGACTCGTCTCTCAAAGCACTTCATGATGACAGATAGTCATTTAGCTCAGTTACCTTAGATTTCTTGGGAACAGGAACAATGGTGGCCCTCTTGAAGCATGTGGGCACAGCAGACTGGGATAGGGATTGATTGAATATGTCGAGCACTGAGGTCGAGCACTCAACCGATATAATTAACAAAAGAAAATGGTTGTTCTGCCTCAGTGACCATGAAGAGGACTAAATGTAAAATGTCCTTGACGACGAGAGAGCATAAAAACAGTAACATGGACCTTATCACCAGAAAATAGGACTTCAGCTTGGTAGAAATAAAAGAGCATGCTTTTCAATAGTTTTAATTGGAGGTGGTTTACTGGCAATAGACAGAGGAATGCAATGTACTGAATGAAAAGTGCATGAAACGAGAACGGCTTTAAAAAAAAGTAACAAAAAAATATGCACAAGCGAGACGCTCATCCAAAATGTAGACGTTGAGCAATTTGGCCATACTAAAATTATTAGTATCAGTCGAACTAACCACAACATTTTTAAAAGAAAAAGTAAAACAATCAGAAATGATCATATTAGCAGAGTATAAAGCACATGTAGTTAAGAAATACAGTACTACTCCCCTTCCATGTAATCTGCTGCGCCACTGTGCTGCATGTCATGAGACATTTAGCACCGCTTCATGTTCTGTCATCACAACTCATCGTATATGCATACCTGATCATCTCAAGCAAGATAAAATGTACTAAGTAAAAACATTCAAAGAATGGTCATCAACACATACTTGAATAAATCATTTTTGGAAAACATGTAATGGAAGAACAACTTCACCAGAAACAGTGCATTCTGGGTAGGCATCAATGATTTCTCTATTTGTCCAACTCTTCCCTTCCTTTTGATCGCTTACGAATCTTGTGCAATTAGAGTCCTTTTGTCACCTAATGAACATCACTATAAGCTTTCATAACATTTCATACAATGAAATTACATCACTTCAAAAGATTTTTCAAATAAAACAGATACAATATGATAATTCAGTCCCTTTCCTTCAGTGAATCATGATTTGAACCACATACTGGTTTGCAGAATGAATTTGACCGGAGAGATTCAATAAATGACCACTGAATTCAATATAACAATGTCAGACATCTCTCATAAAATAATCCCTTGTATTTCAGTCAGATGCAACAGTCATCCAACAAAATAATTAATAAGGGTGGTTAAAACATTTAGCATTGTTAAAAAAATAAAAAATAAAATGTGGCTTTTCCTCAGCAATATGGATTCTGTAGGGTGCACTATAAAACCCACTATAGCTGTCTTGCTATTGGTGTTGGGGTCAGCATCACCTGTCTCTTTACACCAACGGCTTGATACATATTGATGACTAACTACGGCTGCAGGTCCTGTCCTTGAACATGTCGTCCTCCCATCCAGAGGAGGAGAAGGGAATAAAGGACCAAAGAGTGAGTAGCCTTCCCTAAAAATACTGTACATAACGTGCACTTTTCAGCCTGTCTGTTAGTGTGAGTCTCTGTCATAAACATAATTCAAAGGACAATCCTAACGTTCAGGGTCCCCCAGGCACAGTAAAGCACAATTAAACCATTGCCGTCCTTCAGTCATAGGGTCATGCAGACCCAATTCAACAAAGGCTTATCAACAATATAAATCAAAACTGCAGCATAAATACAACTCCTATTAAGTAAAACATTCAGATATACAGTACGTTGTGCAAAATCAGTTCTCTCTGAAAGGACAGCTAGCTATATTGCTGTATTACAGTCATGAATTAGCTAGCAGAATGTGCTAGCCATATGAATGTAACTTGTTAGCTATAAAAACCCAATGAACTGGCTTGTTAAATATTAATGTGCAATCTACAGCAGTTAGTAACATACTGTAACAGTCTGAATTTAAATGCACCGACGTGGCACATCCTACAGAGGACAGTGTAGTCTAAGGTCATATCACCTAGAAGACATCCTCCCACAGGTGGATCTGAAATGGAGAAATGACCGATCCATGTCAATGGAATTGAGATGATCAAACCCTGAATGACCCACACACACGAACATACTCACTCTCTCTTCAGTCACAGCAGCAGAAGAATGAACAGGAGGATGCCTCTGGGCCACTGAACTTTCCAGAGCAAGGTGTATCAGTACACTCTGCTATGAAAGCATGCAGGTCTGTGATGTGCATCGGCTCCTGGGTTTGGGCCTGTAGAGAGACAGAGTGCTTTGATAAAACTACTGTAAAGAATCCTCTTCCATCCTACTTCCTGTACATTGCACCCTTTGTCCCCATATTGCACTCAACACTCCATCTTTTATTTTAGTGTCACTAAATCATCTGTCCTGCATTTCTCCATTCACTCATTCCACCTGTCATCCCTCATCCTCCCCTTCTATCAGTCCCCTCATCCTTCATCCCTCCCCTCCCACAGTACCATGATGGCATCGTAGGCTCCGGTGATGAGAGCAATGAAGAGGGAGAGCACCATGTAGATGAAGAGGGAGATGAAGGTGTAGAGGTAGACCTGGCTGAACACCCACACCAGCGTGCCACTCTTCTGCATCTCTGCAAACGTCACAAACATATCGTCCCCGTTGATCAGAGAAAACAGGCACTCTGACACCATGGACAGAGAGCGGAACTGTGGGGACAGAGAGGATGAGTTGGTGTATTAGAACACATTTATTTTTCACAGTTTCAGCAATTTATGATATTTGTATTATTCATTAACAATACACAAATACATGAGTGTGCGTCCTGTCCATGATCAAATACCTTGGTATGGTAAGGACCCAGCACGATCCAGCCACAGAAGCAATAACCCAGGTATATGGCAGCTACACAGAGGCAGAAGCGGATTACATTAGGGAAGGCACCCCGCAGCGTCACAATCAGGATCTGAGAATGAGGAAAAGAGAAAACGTAAGACTGATTTACACATGGAAAAATAAAAAGGTGGCAAGTGATGCAAAATCTCTCAGAAAGCCATTCACTTAAATGTCAATGTGTGCATTTGTGTGTGACTCACTCACATTGTACTTCTGGAAGAAACTGAGGTAGCGGAGGACTCCCACCCACACCAGCAGAGTGGAGGTACCGAGCAGAATCCCACACACATCATACAACGACATGTTCTGAAGGACAGAGTCAATTATATTATTTGTCTAATTCTAACGGTGGGGGGACTGGCGCAGGCCTGGAAAGATATGAAACTAAAAGCAATGCATTGTTCTGTATTACCTTGGACTCTATGCCAATCTTGATGAAGCTGCCGGTGATGGTGAGCAGGTCACTGATGATGAGCAGGATGAACCAGCCATTAATGAACTCCATCCTGTCTGCCCAGCACACACTGTGATTCAGTCTGTGTCTGAAGAACTGGACATACTCCTGTCAGAAACACACAGAGAGACGGGACAGACAAATTAACAGAATATACCAGCGGTTCCCAAACTAGGTTGCCTGATATGGCCTTGCTGTCCCCAGTCCACCTGGTCGTGCTCCAGTTTCAACTGTTCTGCCTGTGGCTAAGGAACCTTGACCTGTTTACCGTACGTGCTACCTTGTTCCAGATCTGCTGTTTTCGACTCTCTCGCTCTACCACACCTGCTGTCTCTAACTCAGAATGATCAGCTATGAAAAGCCAACTGACATTTACTCTGGAGGTGCTGACCTGTTGCACAACCACTGTGATTATTATTATTTGACCCTGCTGGTCATCTATGAACATTTTAACAACTTGGCCATGTACTGTTATAATCTCCACCTGGCACAGCCAGAAGAGGACTGGCCAACCCTCAGAGCCTGGTTCCTCTCTAGGTTTCTTCCTAGGTTCCGGCCTTTCTTGGGAGTTTTTCCTAGCCACCGTGCTTCTACATCGGCATTGCTTGCCGTTTGTGATTTTAGGCTGGGTTTCTGTATAGCACTTTGTGACATCGGCTGATGTAAAAAGGGCTTCATAAATACATTTGACTGATATGAAAATGGGGTCGCAAGTTGACCTACTCTTTCCAGGGTTTTTCTTTATTTTTACTATTTTCTACATTGTATAATAATAGTGACGACATCAAAACTATGAAATAACACATATGGAATCATGTAGTAACCAAAAATGTTTTTTTAAAAGTGTTAGACAAATCTGAATATATTTTATATTTGAAATTCTTCAAAGCAGCAAGCCTTTGCCTTGATGACAGTTTTGAACACTCTTGGCATTCTCTCAACCAGCTTCATGAGGTAGTCACCTGGAATGCATTTCAATGAACAGGTGTGCATTGTTAAAAGTTCATTTGTGGAATTTCTTTCCTTCTTAATGCGTTTGAGCCAATCAGTTGTGTGGTGACAAGGTAGGGTGGTACACAGAAGATAGCCCTATTTGGTAAAAGACCAAGTCCATATTATGGCAAGAACAGCTCAACTACACAAAGAGAAACAGTCTATCATTACTTTAAGACATGAAGGTCAGTCAATGCGGAAAACGTCAAGAACTTTGAAAGTTTCTTCAAGTGCAGTCGCAAAAACCATCAAGCACTATGATGAAACTGGCTCTCATGAGGACAGCCACAGGAAAAGACAGTTATCCCTGCTGCAGAGGATAAATTCATTCGAGTTAACTGCACCTCAAATCGCAGCCCAAATAAATGCTTCACAGAATTAAAGTAAGAGACATCTCTGAACATTTGATGTTGAGGTGACTCCGTGAAATCAGGCCTTCATGGTCGAATTACTGCAAAGAAACCACTACTGAAGGACATGAAAAAGAAGCAGCGACTTGCTTGGGCCAATAAACAAGCAATGGTGGAAATATGTCCTTTGGTCTGAGGAGTACAAAATTTGAGATTTTTGGTTCCAGCCGTGTCTTTGTGAGACGCAGAGTAGGTGATCGGATGATCTCCACATGTGTGGTTCCAACCGTGAAGCATGGAGTTGGTGGTGTGGGGGTGCTTTGCTGGGGACACGGTCTGTGATTTATTTAGAATTCAAGGCACACTTAACCAGCATGACTCCACAGCATTCTGCAGCGATGTGCCATCCCATTGTTGCATTTATATTTTTGTTCAAATAATTACAATGTAACAACGTTTTAGACTTTTGGGGCTCAGCCTTGGTCTTACATGTTGTAGGATGACTCCTCTGAGGATGGAGCGACCACACAGCAGCAGGGACAGCAGACACACTATGGCCACCAGCAAGTCAAAAGCCTCCTGTGCATAGTTCTCCGCTATTGGAGGAAGAAGAGAGATAAGGTGTTTGAATTAATTAAGCTAGGGAGTGAAGGGAAGGAAGAGGCAAACAGCCACTAAGGAACAGCAGGAAAGAAGTGAATCAATCTCAAGCTTTACCTGCCCATCAAATGCCAGTACCCCCCCATCCCACGCTCTCTCACCATGTCCCCACACGTTGGGGTCTTTGCACTTCTTGCTGGAGGCATGGTTGAGCAGGCTGATCTTCACTCTGCCGCTGTGAGCCTTGTTATCCAGGACAACCTGACAGCAGCCACAATACACACACTAAACGTAGCTACAACACAAACCCTGGCTTTATAACAGCTAAGATACAGTGGGCTGTATGGGGCAGCAGTGCTTCCCCTAGGATTTTTTTCAGCAGAGGTGGCAAAGTTGGGCGAAGGGGTGTGGCGTGCTAGTGGGCATGGCCAATGGCGTGGTTTTAGAGGCCCTCCTCTTGGCTGCGGAGACAATTTTGCTGTTTTAAAGCCAATTTCCTCAAATTCTACATATTTCGCCACGGTTTATGCTGTGTTCTTATGCCATCGAAGTGACTCAAATTATAACAAAATCAGTGGGGGCCACATGCCATGACTGCCTAGTTTCAAAGATGATCTTATTTTTAAATATATTGCGCCGTTATATATATATATTCTACATACATTATATCTGTATTTACACGCTTATGTTGACACTTAAAACATGTGTGGCGGCCACAATTGAAATGCATATAGGGGAAACTGGGCTGTTCAGGGGAAATTGGTACGTCATTTCACCATAATAGCAAAGGTGTAGCAGTCAGGGATCTCATTGTTGATGATGGTCTGGATGTTTATTGCCTTCAGCTGGAACTGAATGGTCACATTGATCAGTCTGGAGACCAAGAAGAAGACGAGAGACAAGATCCAGTAAGAGGAATGTATGTAATCTCAATAGAGAAGTGATATTACCCAGTAATGTTCCATGTTGATATGTAATGCTGAAACAACTCGAGTTACATAAGCATTACCATAAGCAATATATTAACATAAGGACTGACAAAATTACAAAAATGGGATTCAAAACCCTATGAGAAATTGCATGCAAGAATAAAAGGGGGAGAGGGAGCAAGGGAGACCATTGTGTGTCTCACTTGTGAAACTGGAGAATAAAGTTATTGTAGTCACTGTAATCAGGAGGAGGGGGGTCTGGTAGTGGGTCTACACCAATGCAATCTGAAAAAGACAGAAGGATGGAATAAAAGCAAGTTGAGAGAGAGTAGGAACAAAAACAGAAATCCAGAAGATTTATTTCCAGAACCATATACACTGAGTATACCAAACATTAGGAACAACTTCCTAATATTGTGTTGCACCCCCCCCAATGGAAAATACTTTCACAACTTCAACATTTTGAAATACAAGGTTATCTTAACTACTTCTGTTTAGTTGCCAACCTTGACTCAACCGCTTTTGATAACATTTCAAACAATGGTCCGTTGCCAAAACACATAAAAAACGGTGTGCTAACTAACTATCTTTGTGAAATCAGCAGGTGGATCGAATAGAAGACGTCCATTTGGCCAGCTCTCTATTATTTTGCTGATGTTAGTGGAAATAGCACTTATATGGTTAATGCTTTTATGGACAGGATCTATTCTCAGCACTGAAAGTAGGGCACGGTTAGAGGGCAAATCTTGCCATATGTGGAGCTTTGACTCACTAACAGTTACTTCCTAACGGGCCAAAGACAACTGGCAGTGGATTAAAAAGAACAAGACCGACAGATTGATGTGAAATACTTGGAGGGGGAATTTGATAGATAAATTAATGAACAGGGGAAAAAAGGATAATGCAGCCAGGGTACCGGTGATAACTTCGGGGTCGATGTCAAAGGTGTCGTTGATGGGGTCAATGATGCCCCTCTTGTAGTACCGCTGGCACAGAGAGAGGGCACTCCCATTCACACCCTCACCCCACACATATGCATACCGCCCCACTGATGTCTGTGGTAGAGCCAGGAACTGAGGAAAAGAAAATAGAAAGGATGATATATGGAATAGGTAACATACAGTTATACTAATAGCAAGACATCATATAGACAGACAAGGAAAACAAAAGATAATTTAAAAACACAGCAATAACACAAGGCTTTACATAGAACACAATGAGAGGGTTGAGAAGTCACTCATCTGCAGGTCTCTGTTTAGTGTTGCGTACTGAGATACTAGTACCTGATCTACAGCATAATAAATATGGCTATAGAGTTCACTCTGTGTGTGGATTGCCATTGAAGAGCCATCCCGGTAGTCTTTAAGGAAAAGGTGTTTGAAGGATGCTGTGTTCTCTTCCTTGAATGTCACCACCATCTGGTTACTCAAGCCAAACAGGACTAACTAGAGAAGGGAGTGACAGGGGATTAAAAGTTAAAACAATGAAAATCAACAGAAGCCCCATCATGAATACCAATTCTTCAGTTCAGTAAAGGCTAACCTGTACAGTGACAATGAGGATCTTGAGCAGCTGCAGGACCAGTTTAAAGGGCTTGCGGCCCTTGGCGTGGTACTTGTCACAGGGGCTCATGAAAAAGTACTTGAGCTTCCTCCGCAGTGCCTCCTCCTCCTGCTGCTGTTGCCTGAGCTCTGAGCCTACCAGACCGGTGACCTGGGGGTTCCTGCCACTGAGGTCATCAGACCTGTAGCTGCTCACAGGCGAGAACAGCTCATCCTTCTCTGAGAGAGAATCAATGACAGACATGAGTTTCTACATACAACATAGGGAAGGCATATTTGAAAAGAGCACTCATAGCTTGATATTGCTGCTGAAAAAGAGGAAGCGGGAAAGTGATGTGGTATAATTTTACTATAATTATGTAATTCAAGCATGCATTGGATCAGTAGGTATGATATAGCCCATTCAATAAGAAAGTTGACTTTTCCCCTTGACTTTTCCCACATTGTTATGTTAGCCTTATTCTAAAATTGATTAAATTGTTTTTTTCCCCTCAATCTACCCAAAATAACCCATATTGACAAAGCAAAAACATTTTGTAAATGTATAAAATAAATCCCATTTACATAAGTATTCCTGTATTCCAATTTAAGAATGATGGAGGCTACTGTGTTCTTGGGGACCTTCAATGCTGCAGAAATGTTTTGGTACCCTTCCCCAGATCTATGCCTCGACACAAACCTGTCGCGAGCTGTACGGACGATTCCTTCAGCCTGATTGCTTGATTTTTGCTCTGACATGAACTGCCAACTATGGGACCGTATATATACTGGTGTGTCAAATCATGTCCAATCAATTTCATTTACCATAGGTGGACTCCGATCAAGTTGGAGAAACATCTCAAGGATGATCAATGGAAACAGGATGCACCTGAGCTCAATTTCAAGTCTCATAGCAAAGGGTTTGAATAGTTACAGTGCATTGCGAAAGTATTCGGCCCCCTTGAACTTTGCAACCTTTTGCCAGATTTCAGGCTTCAAACATAAAGATATAAAACTGTATTGGATCATTCAGAGATCCTCACTGAACTTCTGGAGAGAGTTTGCTGCACTGAAAGTAAAGGGGCTGAATAATTTTGCACGCCCAATTTTTCAGTTTTTGATTTGTTAAAAAAGTTTGAAATATCCAATAAATGTCGTTCCACTTCATGATTGTGTCCCACTTGTTGTTGATTCTTCACAAAAAAAATACAGTTTTATATCTTTATGTTTGAAGCCTGAAATGTGGCAAAAGGTCGCAAAGTTCAAGGGGGCCAAATACTTTCGCAATGCACTGTATATAAATAAGGTATCCATTTTTTTTATAAACTGAAATACCTGTATTGGTTAATCTGACTAGTCTCATCACTGATTTGGGGCTACTTATTTCTGCATTTTAAGGGTTTTCAGTGTAGTTGCCTAATGTTGGTTAGGCATGTTAACCTGTTTTCCTGAATCTCTATGATCAATAAAAAAATTCCTGAGTGTACTTTTAACAGAGCTGAGATATACCTCAAAGTGCATTCACCCAATTACTTCCAGCCTTACACCTATCAAGTTGTTTCAGATCTACACAAGTGCCTAGGGAGGAGGGGGTAGGGTTTTTTCCAGACAGGAAAGGGCCCAACTATACTGTAGGTGTGTTGTAACTTGTCAAATAATGACATTACCATACACGGAGCATGAAAAACATTAGGAACACCTGCTCTTTCCATGACAGACTGACCAGGTGAAAGTTATAATCCATTATTGATGTCACCTGTTAACTCTACTTCAAATCAGTGTAGATGGGCTACCCAGACCCTTCTTTTTACGCTGCTGCTACTCTCTGTTTATAATCTATGCATAGTCACTTTAACTCTACCTGCATGTACATATTACCTCAATTAGCCCAACTAACCGGTGCCCCCGCACATTGACTCTGTACCGTTACCCCCTGTATATAGCAACACTTGTTATTTTACTGCAGCTGTTTAACTATGTTACTTTTATTTTCAATTTACTTAACACTTATTATTTTTTCTTAACTTCTTAAAGCATTGTTGGTTAAGGGCTTGTAAGTAAGCATTTCACTCAAAGGCCTACACCTGTTGTCTCCTCACCTGCATCTCAAATCAAATTGTATTTGTCACATGTGCCAAATACAGGTTAAAGAAGGATTTTTAAGCCTTGAGACATGGATTTTATTTGTGACATTCATGTGCAAGACAAAAGATTTAAGTGCCTTTGAACAGGGTATGGTAGTAGATGCCAGGTGCACTGGTTGAGTGTCAAGAACTGCAAAGCTGCTGGGTTTTTCCACGCTCAACAGTTTCCCGTGTGCATCAAAAATGGTCCACCACCCAAAGGACATCCACTCACCTTGACACAACTGTGGGAAGCATTGGAGTCAAAATGTTCCAGCATCCCTGTAGAGTCCATGCCCAAACGAACTGAGACTGTTCCGAGGGCAGAAGCAGGTGCAACTGAATATGAGGATCATATCATAGTGTTCCTAATGTTTTGTACACTCAGTGTATATTGCTAAGAATTAGAAAGTAGGGTGACTCTCCTAGCAGGTCTGGAACCCAGGTCTCCATTACCAATGACGAATGCCCTAACCACTGTCCCAATAATGATATCTCTTGGGCATGTGCTTAATGGGCCAGTATAGTTAGGCCAATAGGCCCTGTCCAGAAAAAACCCTAACCCCTCCTTCATCTAACCCCTCCTTCAACCCCTCCTTCCTAACCCCTCCTTCATTTGATAGGCTTAAGCAATAGGGCTGCAATTTGAAGTAAATATCACCTCTGTTAAAAAGTACACAATATTTTTTTTATTTTTTATTGATCATAGTGATTCAGGAATATCATTAAAACAGGTTAACATGCCCCACCAACATTAAACCACTATTAAAGCTCTGTAAATTATCAGACGATGTCCTGACAACTGATACAGAAACGTTCTTGAAACGTTCCCATGACACTTGTCTAGAACATTAACTTATGTTCTGACAACATGGCAACCATGTTCTGTGTATGTTTGGAGAAAAATCGATGGAATATTCTCCTAACCTTCAAACAACTGGACACAATCATTTGTTTAACTAGGCAAGTCAGTTAAGAACACATTTTTATTTTACAATGACAGCCTACACGGACGACGCTGGGCCAATTGTGCACCGCCATATGGGACTCCCGATCACCGCCGGTTGTGATACAGGCCTGGATCGAACCAAGGTCTGTAGTGACGCCTCTAGCCCTGAGATGCAGTGCCTTAGAATGCTGCGCCACTCGGGAGCCCAATGTTTATGGAACGTTTCGAGAACATTAATATCTCAAATTCTGGAGAGCATGGCAACCAAGTTATATTTGACATTAAGGGAGATGGTCTCTTGGAAACATTCCTTGCACATCACGGGAACATTCCTATGGAAAAGTTAGTTCATGAACTAAAGAGACTTAACTTCTCTAAAGTTGTGGGAACGTTTGTTTGCTGGGGCGGTCCAAGGCTCTGACAGAGCCCTGAAGCTCTTTCTAAAAGCAAACAGGACTTGCAAGGGACAGGGTTTTGGAAACATGGAACTTAATTTCCATATCAACAAATAATTTTCCAAAATCAAAAAAGTTCAATTAATACATCTTTATAGGGTTCCCACTCTGCCATATTTCCATGTTAAAGGGCTTGTTTTCGACTGAGGTAAAGTTGATTTTATATTCAGACAGCCGACGGACAGCCGGCGGATAGCCGGCGGACAGTCAACAGAAGCCATTTAAAATGGTAAAAATCAATAACTAATTCACCAATTGTCACAGAATCATCAAACTAGGTATGATTTATTCTATAAATGTCTAGCATACTCTTACAACTTCTGTTTTGAGTAAAAATTCCAGTTTTGATTTGATAGATGGCATGTAATCCATATATAGGGCATGTGGTCAAAGTTCTAACGAGTCTATTATACCCTATTAGAAGGGGCCTGGCATAAAATTCTGCATCTTCAATCATATTAAATTAAATTACAGGAAGAAACTACAGGATGAAGGGGTCAGGCCTGACTAACAAAGACGACAGGTGGATGGATCAAGAGGACCAAGACAACCAAGAGGATCAACATGGACATTCCACAGTGGAGATACTGTAAGGAAGACAAAGAGTGAACCATAACATACACTACCGTTAACATTTTTGGGGTCACTTAGACATTTCCTTGTTTTTGAAAGAAAAGCTCATTAATTTTTTTGTCCATTAAAATAACATAACATTTATCAGAAATACAATGTAGACATTGTTAATGTTGTAAATTACTATTGTAGCTGGAAACGGCTGATTGTTAATGGAATATCTACATAGGCATACAGCGGCCAATTATCAGCAACCATCACTCCTGTGTTCCAATGGCACGTTGTGTTAGCTAATTGTTCATTAGAAAACCCTTTTGCAATTATGTTAGCACAGCTGAAAAATGTTGTTCTGGTTAAAGAAGCAACAAAACTGGCCTTCTTTAGACTAGTTGAGTATCTGGAGCATCAGCATTTGTGGATTCGATTACAGGCTCAAAATGACCAGAAACAAAGAACTTTCTTCTGAAACTCATCAGTCTATTCTTGGTCTGAGAAATGAAGGCTATTCCATGCGAGAAATTGCCAAGAAACTAGAGATCTCATACAACGCTGTGTACTACTTCCGTCACAGAACAGCGCAAATTTGCCCTAACCAGAATAGAAAGAGGAGTGGGAGGCCCAGATGCAAAACTGAGCAAGAGGACAAGTACATTAGAGTGTCTAGTTTGAGAAACAGATGCCTCACAAGTCCTCAACTGGCAGCTTCATTAAATAGTACCCACAAACAGTGGTGACTCCAGGATGCTGGCCTTCTAGGCAGAGTTGCAAAAATCTTCTTTCCCAGTTTCATCAACAGTTTTAAATTCACGCTGTTCCTGATGTAAAAGGTGTTGTACCTAATAAAGTGACCACTGAATCTATAGACTTTCCAGAATGTGTTCTGGGAATACCTGGGGTATTAAACATTTGATTCAACTGTTGAACAGTTGAATCTATTACCTCAGGAGATGGTACCATTCAGCTTGTCTGGGGATGACAAAGAAGGACTTCAACAAAGCCAAAATAGAAAATAATTGAAGGGGCCTCTTTGCTGTTAAATTAGAGAGTATAAATAAATGACTGTTGTGTCTTGTAACTACTTTAAAATGTGGAACTGTTGCACTAAAAATACAAACATTGATTTGGCATACAATTTAACATCGTAAACATTGTACAACTTTATGTAAACATTGTCTAACTTTATATAGAACAAATTGCATTTTAAATTAACATTTCTTTAAAGTTATTGCAAATAAACGCATATTTTCACTTTTCTGCGACAATCACTGAATTAGTTATTGATTTCTTCATCTTTAAAATGCAATATTTGAGAATGTATGTATTTCTATCAAATCAAAACTGTAATTTCTACTCAAAGCAAAGGTTGTAAATGTACACTAGACATTTACAGAATAAATCATACCTAGTTTGATGATTGTCATAATCAGTGAAAACGTTATTGATTTATGTAACGTTAGCTTAAACGGAATTTTATAGATGTTATAAAGTATGCCAATTTGACCTCGGTTTGTTTACGGAAGTCGGAGGCGACTACCTGTGCTAATTAGCTATCTGCGTCTCCTAAACACCTGTGCGGGAACAAGGACGCCACAAACGTGTTGAAACTGAAAAATACTGCTGGTTGAAACTGTTAAAACAGTGTACAGTAAGTGTATATTTTGCATTTGTGAAATTATTTTCGTGATATGAAAGTAGAAAGCTTAATGTTTCTAGAACAGTATCGCAATTGAGGATCGATTCACGTTAAAATGGATTATTTGGCTGTCAGACTCAATTCTCCTCTGAAAATAACATTTAGTGACGTTATATTCTTGGGCTATGTATGATACAGCAATGGAAGCATTATTGATATACAATTAGCCTATTGTGATCATATTGCGATGCCGGGCACTCACAGATGACATGCAGCCTTCTCATTTAACACTATACAACAAATGCATTATCCTTATGAAAATAGTTATTTTATACACCTTTAGGTTTAACAAACTCGGTCCTCGGGACCCCAAGGGGTGCAGCTGATTCAAATCATCAATAATTAAACATCAAGCTTTAATAATTTTGTAGTGTTAGGGCAAAAAACAAAACGTACACCCCTTGTGGTCCCGAGGACCGAGTTTGGTATATGCTGGTTAACTTTAAAAAAATTGGTTTAGACTGATACATTGAAGTACATGACCAACCTGTACCGTCTTGGATGCAGTTACAGTTCGTTGATGCTTTGCAGGGCATTAATGAATTCCTACGAATAATACAATTTAAGAAATTATATTTTAGGACTGTCAGAAAGCTAAACATTGAGGAAACAAATTACAAGAGAATAGGGACGCTGCGCTCTCCTGACAATCACAAAGCCGCAGCTTCCAATGCTCACATGACAATCACCATGTGACATGTCTGGAAAATGGTCATTGGTCTCAAAATATCTAATTCGTGATAGCGTTTGTCAACCCCCATTAGCCCCAACCATTGCATTGATAGTTAAATGTCACTAATTTATTCAAGCTACACTCCGGCACAAATGTACGTCACACTATGTTCAAAAACGTACAAGAAATTTAGAGAAAGCGTTTCCTAAATGACTAAAATGTAAATGTTAAGTACAAATTGTTGAACGTATCAAACGTTCAAACAAATTGAACACACCCCTGGATTCATCGATTTTCCTCATATGATCACCGGATCTTTAGAATTACTCAGCAAGTCTTTTAATATCAGTTAATTGCTCAAATGCTTACACACGGTGATAAACAGTAAACGTATTTCAAACATGTCTAGATATAAAAAAATAAAGGTGTAAAATAAAACTACACCTACAAACCCAGGTGGAGTCATTACATTTTTGCCAACATAATGTTCTGTGGAGAGGACCACTGATAACTTTCACATTTTGAATAATAGCTTAAAATGTAATTTGTTTAGGGAACACAATGACAGTCTTTAATTTCACCACGTTGAACTCAGTTGGAGGGTAAACCATTGCACATATTGGTGTATTATACTGCAGTCCATATTTTCAATGTGTTGGTCCTTTGTGTGATTCAGAAATGTCTTGAGATATCAAAAACAAGAGATGATGCAGTCATAAGAGATGGTTTAAGATACTGTCAGTGAGTCATTAGATAAGGGTTGACTGACTGAGGAGATTCACAAGAAACATTGACCTTTATAAATGTTGTCTCATATGAACTCTCCTTGGACCAAATAAATATAATAGCTCAGAATTGGGACTAACATTCTAATCATTCATTCATATTTACTCTCTCTCATGTGGTGATATAGACATCCTGTTTCACTTCTCAATATACTGTATATTCACAACTCAACTACTCCTATGCAGACTTGTCTACAGACAGACCACTAACTCACTCAGTCCATATCTCACATTACTGGCTCGTTCACACGGCAGAGCATATTGAGACCTAGTGAGAATGATGATCAACTTCATCATTCTCTTATTCTAGCATGTGTACACCAACACTCTCATCTATCTGCCATCCAGGGCCTTGTCTCTGGCTATCACAGCTTCATCAAACTTGATCATGAGCGTGGTGCCCTTGTGCCAGTGGGCTGTGACCTTGGCAGGGAAGCCACTGTGTGTGAGAATGGCCTCTACGATGCCAGCGGTGAATGCAGCACAGTTTAGTGTGCTGTTCTCCTTGGGCACAGAGATGTAAGCGTTGATCAGTGGCTCCTTCTCTATGATGTAGTAGGTCTTGTCGTCATCGTTGGCCTGCTCCAGCTTGTCTGCCTCCTTACCGAACATGGCTTTCCATACTGACACCTATATGAAGCAAATTGAAAATTATAGACATGTACTTATGCATGGGCATAATGACAAGTGTTACACCTTATCAGACTGTTACATATGAACTTATCTATCTTGAGCCCATGCAAGCACGTACCTTGACGAAGAGCAGTATGTTAAGCACCTTGGTCTCCCTCTTCCCATTCTTCTCCCTCAGCACCAGCACGTCCAGCATACTGGCGCCAACGCTCTGACCCAGGTCTGCCAAGCGTTGCTGGAGCTCGGACACAGAGTACACGCGGCTCTGGCAATACTGCACCATCTCAGAGAAGAGCAGTGCAAAGGCACTCACACTGACTTCAGTCTTGGGACGGGTTAGAGGCCGTTCCAGGATGTTTGACTTTCCTCTCGTGAACCGAGTGTCCATTTTCTGAAAGAGAATGATCTGTAAATAGAAGTAAAATAGCCTGAAGTGATAATATGCTAGCCCTCTCAATTCCAATTAGCTGGCTAGTTATGCTAGCATCCAATATACTTTATCTTCCTCTTTCATCTGCGCTAGCAGCCACTGTTGTTTTTCCAATGCAGTTAGCTCCTCCTAATTCACGGAATCATCATCAATTTCTGCATATGTACTGCAGGTAAAGATTTCCGCAGCCCGCGCATGCGCCGAAGCTGGCCCTCTTGCGGCGCGGCTACCTGAATCCCACCCTACCCTAGGCAGGCAGGCGAAGATCTGAGAGGATTAGCTATAGATAGATAACTGGCAACACTTTCAACTAGCCTAGAGGGCAGGATCTTCAACCACAATGCTTACCTATCCTTCTTAACAAGTTAGTATCTGAGTAGTATTTATTTTTTAGATCTTAACAAGTGCCTAGGGCGGAAGTATGGCACACACCTCTAGAATTCGTCACAGCTCGCTGTGTAGTCACGTGCCTCGCGCATAAATCAGGTGAAAGGAGTACGGCCTATGGGGGTTGTTTTGGGATTCAGGTAGCCGCGCCTCAAGAGGGCCAGCTTCGGCGCATGCGCGGGCTGCGGAAATCTTTACCTGCAGTACATTTGCAGAAATTAGTCAACGACGATTCCGTGAATTAGGAGGAGCTAACTGCATTGGAAAAACAACAGTGGCTGCTAGCGCAGATGAAAGGGGAAGATAAAGTATATTGAATGCTAGCATAACTAGCCAGCTAATGTAGCTGCCAGCTAGTGCTAATTTAGCTAGCTAAAATTGGCAAGCAAGCTAGCGAACTCACTCGACGACAAAAAAGCCAAAAGTCATTCACACTGTTAACAAGCTAAACATATTTATTTAGTTACTTAATTATTCTTATATAAGGACCTAAAACCCCGTACCGTCTTTCAATGTTTTCAGCCTGCTGCGGTGTTGGTGACTTCCTGTTCTGGTCACGTGTCTTGTTCTAGTAAAGCACTGATCTATCATCAGCAGTGCATGTGCTCATCTGACATTTAGCGGTTGCCACATGTGTAATCTAAATTACATGCCTTGAAAAAGTTTTTAAAAATGCAAGATGTCCTAATGTCAATTGCATGGTTTAAATAAATATTCTGGTAAAATTATGCATGTGAATTTCCTTTGAGTTCTTGCTGAGTATTTCCAGGGCCATTTGGAAAAGAAACAAGAACATGCTTGCCTTCTCATGCGTCACAGACCTTTCAATGATTAAATAGAGACTGTTACCTAAACACAACACACAATGTGATGCTGCTGTACAGTAGTTTTAAACAGAATATTGTTTAATATTGAGATATTATGAAACAACAGTCTATGCAAAGTACTTGAGGAGAAGGGGGACAAATAAATTGCCGCCCTAAAGGTTGTAATAGTGACAGTGGTGTAAGGCAATAAGGTAAACATTTAAACATTTAAATTCAGAAAGACCTTGAGCCAGAAGGACAAACACACTTACCTAACAGTTGCCAATTTCCCACACCATGTCCCTCAATAAATGGCTCAAATTAATCAGCACTGTATCTGTTTGTACAGTGGTTGCATAATCCACTTGATGTGTTTTCCTTCCTATAAATGTTTCAAGGTAGGCGATGCCATGCATAATACATGTCAGGAGCACAGGGCGTTGAAGACTCAATGATTTCTCCAATGGAACCGCACTGGAAATGGTGTCTGACCCTTCTTGTAATCTTGGTCAGTGCTCACACGGATACCAAAGGTAACTCAATCTGTTTGTGTTCACTTTTCTCCTATTTATTTAAAGGTCGTGACCAGTCAAACTCTTTTCGAGAGAGAGCAAGAAAGTCAGCATGGAAATGCATTACAGCTACTTAGAGGAAGACCCTTTCTTTCTAAAATGATCTGCCGGAATTGTTGCAACCCCTATTACTAGCCTGTTCAACCTCTCTTTTGTCTCATCTGAGTTTCCCAAAGATTGGAAAGCAGCTGCGGTCATCCCCCTCTTCAAAGGGGACACTCTTGACCCAAACTGCTACAGACCTATATCTATCCTACCCTGCCTCTAGACCCAAACTGCTACAGACCTATATCTATCCTACCCTGCCGTTCTAAGCTCTTCAAAAGCCAAGTCAACAAACAGATCACCGACCATTTCGAATCTCACCATACCTTCTCCGCTATGCAATCTGGTTTCAGAGCTGGTCATGGGTGCACCTCAGACACGCTCAATATCCTAAACAATATCTTAAATGCCATCGATAAGAAACAATACTGTGCAGGTGTATTCATTGACCTGGCCAAGGCTTTCGACTCTGTCAATCACCACATCCTCATCGGCAGACTCGATAGCCTTGGTTTCTCAAATTATTGCCTCACCTGGTTCACCAACTACTTCTCTGATAGAGTTCAGTGTGTCAAATGGGGTGGGTCTGTTGTCCGGGCCTCTGGCAGTCTCTATGGGGGTGCCACAGGGTTCAATTCTTGGACCGACTCTCTTCTCTGTATACATCAATGATATCGCTCTTGCTGCTGGTGAGTCTCTGATCCACCTCTACACAGACGACACCATTCTGTATACTTCTGGCTCTTCTTTGGACACTGTGTTAATAACCCTCCAGACGAGCTTCAATGCCATACAACTCTCCTTCGTGGCCTCCAATTGCTCTTAAATACAAGTAAAACTAAATGCATGTTCTTCAACCGATCGCTGCCTGCACCTGCCCGCCCGTCCAACATCACTACTCTGGACGGTTCTGACCTAGAATATGTAGACAACTACAAATACCTAGGTGTCTGGTTAGACTGTAAACTCTCCTTCCAGACTCACATCAAACATCTCCAATCCAAAGTTAAATCTAGAATTGGCTTCCTATTTCGCAACAAAGCATCCTTCACTCATGCTGCCAAACATACCCTTGTAAAACTGACCATCCTACCGATCCTCGACTTCGGCGATGTCATTTACAAAATTGCTTCCAATACCCTACTCAATAAATTGGATGCAGTCTATCACAATGCCATCCGTTTTGTCACCAAAGCCCCATATACTACCCAACACTGCGACCTGGACACTATCGTTGGCTGGCCCTCTTCATACTCGTCGCCAAACCACTGGCTCCAGGTCATCTACAAGACCCTGCTAGGTAAAGTCCCCCCTTATCTCAGCTTGCTGGTCACCATAGCAACACCCACCTGTAGCACGCGCTCCAGCAGGTATATCTCTCTGTTCACCCCAAAACCAATTCTTCCTCCTTCCAGTTCGCTGCTGCCAATGACTGGAACGAACTACAAAAATCTCTGAAACTGGAAACATTTATCTCCCTCACTAGCTTTAAGCACCAGCTGTCAGAGCAGCTCACAGATTACTGCACCTGTACATAGTCCATGTATAATTTAGCCCAAACAACTACCTCTCCCCCTACTGTATTTTTTTTATTTTGCTCCTTTGCACCCCATTATTTCTATCTCTACTTTGCACATTCTTCCACCGCAGATCTACCATTCCAGTGTTTTAATTGCTATATTGTATTTACTTTACCACCATGGCCTATTTATTGCCTTTACCTCCCATATCTCACCTCATTTACTCACATTGTATATAGACTTGTTTTTCGACTGTATTATTGACTGTATGTTTGTTTTACTCCATGTGTAACTCTGTGTTGTTGTATGTGTCGAACTGCTTTGCTTTATCTTGGCCAGGTCGCAATTGTAAATGAGAACTTGTTCTCAACTTGCCTACCTGGTTAAATAAAGGTGAAATAAATAATATAAATAAATAAAGTTGCAAGAAAATGCTATTTTATGCAATATAGGGTGCATTACAGAACAGTATGTCGTTTTTGTTTATAGAAAAGCGATGCTGAATATTATCAAATGTAAACGAGTGTGTTTTCTGATTTCAGTCACGTCCTCCCAGCATATGGACGACTTCATCAGAGTGTTGGAGCAGGTAGAAGACAGTAACCCTGGACTGGAGCCTGTAAATGTGTTGAGAGGCCTGCGCAGGGCAGCCGGTCTCAGAGATGAGTTCATGCAGCACTTCTTGGGCACTATCAGGGAGGACAGCACCTCAGAGGCACCAGTCATGGACTCCAATCTCTCAGATTTCATTGTCAGGGCTATGCGCCACAAGGTGACAGAGAGAGGTAGAGAGGAAGGGGTTGTCCTTACTGCTGATGGCACCACGGTTGCTATGAGCCCAGTTCTCCTGGGTATTGAAGCTGGGCTAGTGTCTAAGACGAGGTGTCGGGTCCGTGGCCTGTACCCCCTCACTTTGGCTAGGAACTTGGGTCTGTCCTTCCAGCGCTTCCACAGCTCTCTCCTTTCCCAACGCCTGGGCCCTGATGGCTGCTGGGATGACGTGACCTCGCCTCAGGTCTTCACCCTCTCCGACAAGCCCTCCCTCGCTACCGATGCCCTGGTTAACGGCGGTATGGATGGTGTGATTCTGGGGATTGAGGTCTCAGCTCAGTCCCAGCGTCCTCTCAAGCTGAGCAGCCTACTGAGGAGGTACTACTGTCATCGTCTTGAGGGGGAAGGACTGGATGCTGCTCCTCGTCTGATCAGCCACCTACGCAGGGAGAACTTCAGAGAACTGGCCAGGCCCCCCCTCCTGCAGAGGCAGGTGGTGAGATCCCTGGTCCTTCAGAGGAGACTGATCGACCACTCCACGATGTTGTCACAGGAAAAGGAAGAGCTGACAGCGGTGGTGAGGGAAGGAATAAAGGAGTTTGTCCACAGATACATGGGTAAGTAAACCCCACTGCAGAGGGAGACAGTGGAGATACAGAGGGTTACTTACTGTAGTGCAGGGAAAGCTAAAAAAGGACAGGTAAACATTGATTGGAATAATTTTGACTTTGATCCATGAAAGCACAAATGGTAACAATAATTGAGACATGGTGTTATTGTTGAAAAAAGGAGTGGATAAACATGTTAAAACTCAATCTCTCTCTGGATTGCTCTACCTCTAGACTGTCCAGCTATTATCCCACGGTGTCAGTGGGGGGCTGCACCATATCGGGGCACTCCCACCCCCCTGTCACTCCCCCTCTCGTTCATGTACATCCACCACACCTACCAGCCTGGCCAGCCTTGTCTCACCTTTCAGCAGTGTTCTGCAGACATGAGGTCCATGCAACGCTTTCACCAGGATGACCGGGGCTGGGACGATATTGGATACAGGTATGTGTAGTACACAGGTCTTAGGATATAGTGCCTTCAGAAAGTATTCTTACCCCTTGACTTATTACACATTTAGTTGTGTTACAGCCTGAATTCAAAAGGAATTAAATAAATAAAACAATCTCACCTATCTACACACAATACCCCATAATGACAAAGTGAAAATGTTTTTATAGAAATGTTTGCAAATGCATAAAAAATTAAATACAAATATATCTAATTTCCATAAGTATTCACACCATTGAGTCAATACATGTTAGAATCACCTTTGTCAGTGATTACAACTGTGAGTCTTTCTGGGTAAGTCTCTAAGTGTAAGGACCGACTCCGGAGATGAGAAGCAGGTACAGGGATTCAACATTTAATCAGGAAACAGACAAAGACCAAGACAAGAACAGCGTCAGCACACGGGTACAAAACGACAAATGACAATTAATGCTGAAGCAGGGAACAGAGCAGGGAACCAGACAGATATAGGGGAGGTAATGACAGAGGTGATTGAGTCCAGGTGAGTCCAATAATCGCTTATGCACGTGACAGGGAGAAGACAGGAGTCCATAATGATGGTGGCAGGAGTGCATAATGCTGGGGAGCCTGGTGCCTTTGAGCGCCAGGGAGTGGGAGCAGGCGTAACACTAAGAGCTTTGCACATCTGGATTGTACAATATTTGCACTTAAAAAAATGGTTTTTATCTTCAAGCTCTGTCAAGTTGGTTGTTGATCATTGCTAGACAGTCATTTTAAAGTAATGACAGATTTTCAAGCCAATTTAACTCAAAACTGTAACTAGGTCACTCAGGACCATTCAGTGTCGTCTTGGTAAGCAACTTGAGTTTATATTTGGCCTTGTGTTTTAGGTTATTGTCCAGCTGAATGGTGAATTTGTCTCCCAGTGTCTCAGTAGTCTCTCAGGAGACTGAACCAGGTTTTCTTCTAGGATCTATTCCATTATTTTTCATCCTAAAAAAAACTCCTCAGTCCTTGGCAATGACAAGCATACCCATAACATGATGCAGCCACCGACCATGCTTGAAAATATGAAGAGTGTTACTTAGTAATGTGTTGAGTTGGATTTGCCCCAAACATAACACTTTGTTTTCAGGACATAAAGTTAATTTCTTCCCCACGTTTTTGGCAGCCTTATTGCAAACAGGATTGTCAGCGATTAGGTGAATGGATAAGGCGGAGTCAGGCGCAGGACACAGGTATGAGTAATAATCAGAGAATTTACTCAAAAATTAAGCAATGTTCCAACAAGGAAAAACACAAATATCCAGAGCACAAAATAACGAAACCACATGACAATGACAATCACGCACAAAACAGAAAGGGAAGCCAGAGGGTTAAATAAGGAACATTGATTATGGAATGGAAACCAGGTGTGTATAATGAACACAAAACAAAACGAAAATGAAACATGGATCGGTGGTGACTAGAAAGCCGAACAAGGTTAGGGACCAACGTCGGCGGAAGTCGTGACAAGGATGTTTTCTAATATTTTTTATTCTGTACAGGCTTCCTTCTTTTCACTCTCTCATTTATTTTAGTATTGTGGAGTAACTACATTGTTGTTGATCCATCCTCAGTTTTCTCCTATCACAGCCATTAAACCTCTTAAGGATCCGCCCCTTTTTTTCAATTTTTGACAAAAATGACATATTCTAATCTAACTGCCTGTACCTCAGGCCCTGAAGCAAGGATATGCATATTCTTTGTATCATTTGAGAGGAAAGACTTTGAAGTTTGTGGAAATGTGAAAGGAATGTAGGAGAATATAACACAATAGATGTGGTAAAAGATAATACAAAGAAAAAAACAAACGTTCTTTTGTATTTTTTTGTAACATCATCTTTGAAATGCAAGAGAAAGGCCATAATGTATTATTCCAGACCATGTGCAATTTAGATTTTGGCCACTAGATGGCAGCAGAGTATATGCAAAGTTTTAGACTGATCCAATGAACCATTGTATTTATGTTCAAAATGTTGTATCAAGACTGCCCAAATGTGCCTAATTTGTTTATTAATAATTTTTCATGTTCAAAATTGTGCACTCTCCTCAAACAATAGCATGGTATTATTTCACTGTAATAGCTACTGTAAATTGGACAGTGCAGTTAGATCAACAAGAATTTAAGCTTTCTGCAAATATCAGATATGTCTATGTCCTGGGAAATGTTCTTGTTACTTACAACCAAATGCTAATCGCATTAGCCTACTGTACGTTAGCTCAACCGTCCCGTGGACAGGACACTGATCCCGAAGAAGTTTTAACATGAGTTTTGAATGACTACCTCATCTCTCTCTGTAACCTGGCCCACACATACAATTATCTACTGTATAAGGTCCCTCAGTCGAGCAGTGAATGTCAAAAACAGATTCAACCACAAAGACCAGGAAGGTTTTCCAATGCCTCACAAAGAAGGGCACCTATTGGTAGATGGATAAAACTAAACAAAAAAGCAGACATTGAATATCCATTTGAGCATGGTTAAGTTATTAGTTTCACTTTAGATGGTGTGCCAATACACCCAGTCATTACAAAGATACAGGCGTCCTTCTTAACTCAGTTGCCAGAGAGGAAGGAAACCATTCAGGGATTTAATCATGAGGCCAATGGTGATTTTAAAACAGTTACAGAGTTTAAACACTATTATTGCACACGGAGTGAGTCCATGCACCGTATTATATGATTTGTTAAGCAAATTTTTACTCCTAAATTGATTTAGGCTTACCATAACAAAGGGGTTTAATACTTATTGACTCAAGACATATTAGCTTTTCATTATTAATGAATTTTGACATTCATTATTAATGAACGTCTAAAAACATAATTTCACTTTGACATTATAGGGTTAAGTGTGTTGACCAGTGACACAAAATCTAAATTTAATAAATGTAAAATTCAGGCTGCAACACAACAATGTGGAAAAAGTAAAGGGATGTGAATACTTTCTGAAGGAGCTGTACAGTTGGACACAACACAGCCTCCTCGCAAACCACAATGCCTATGTAATGTGTCAAGTTTGAGTATACAGTATGTGTGTGTGTGTGTGTCGCTCTCATAATTAGAGGTTAGAAATTAGCTGTCCAATTCTGGGAATTGTTGTTTACCAAGCAAAATGTGACTTGATGATGAATGACTCATCCCTTGCCGATGTTTGCCTCCAGCTTTGTGGCAGGCTCTGACGGGTACCTCTATGAGGGGCGTGGGTGGCACTGGCAAGGGGCCCACACTAAGGGCTACAACTCCAAGGGCTATGGGGTGTCATTCATCGGTGACTACACCTCCAGCTTGCCATCGGAGCAGACCATGGAGCTGGTGAGAGATCGTCTGGCATCCTGTGCTGTGGGAGGCGGGCGACTGGTCGGCAACTTCACCCTGTATGGCCACAGACAGCTGGTTAAGACTTCCTGTCCTGGAGACGCCTTCTACTCAGAGATCACAGGCTGGGAGCACTTTGGGGTAAGAGAGTGTGTGCAGTATGTACAGATGTAGGATCTTAATTTGATCACCCTGTTGGAGGATAACTGTGTATTTGAGGTTTCAAAATGCTTCTGAAGTTTGCAGTTTCCACTTTGAAATTTCAGACTTGATTTTTCATTGCAAAAAATGTATCAACCTCTAAAATAATTTATATGAATTATAATCCACATAATAATTGAAATTTCCTGTTGCTGCTGGATTATTTTCCTGCTGTAGCAAACTGACTCAAATTAAGAGCCTACATCTGTGTGTACATGTATATGTGGGGGATATTAGGCAGTTATTAACAATGATTAGGCCTATGTGTTTTTGTTATTTCATGTCTACTGGTCTTATCTCTCCACAAACTTACTTTCATTCTTTCCGTTTTCCCCAGGAGGTTCAAAACTGAAGATAATGTGAAAAGTGGAGTGTTTAATCTTGACCAGTATCAGAGAATAAATATTTAATTTCTAAAATGGCTCCAGTGTTTGCCTTTTTTTTAATCAACATCTGTTATATATGATTTTCTGATAGTTGCTCTGATAGAGCTGATCTGAATAGGTCAGGAAATTATGTTGTCAGTTTTACGTCGGCACCAATCAATCAATTGACAGCTTTTATTGCTTTTTCATTGCGTACACCTGGTCATCTTGGTGAGACACCCGCAGGGAGTTGTACAGCGCACCTGGAGCAATTAGGATTAAGTGCCTTGCTCAAGGGCACAGCAACAGATTATTTCACCTTTCGGTGCTGGTATTTGAACCAGCAACCTCTTACTGGACCAACGCTCTAACCCTGCCCCTTTGGGCATAATACACAATTTGATGCAGTTTGTGATGTGAGAAATTCTATAATTCAGTAAATGTGCTGAAAGCTAGGTCTTCATAAATCTACGTAGTTATAGGTTTAGTACATAATCTGATTGTTGGTCACAGGCAGCTCACTAGTGTCACCTACTGTAAAAAAAAATATTTAAAAAATGTAAAAGACATGAACAAGGCTTTTCACATTTTAGTACACTATTTGTGATATTGTTCTGTTTATCATGTTGAATCATAAATGCTAAAAAATACTAGTGTGTAAAATCACACACACACACATTTTACCATTCCACTTTTCCAGTGCAATGCAATCAACTTGAACTTGACCGCAGAGGTTGAACTTGAACGTTTGCTCCAAACTCTTTTCTGCTGTCTATCACTGCATCAAGCTATCCGTGATCAAGCTATCTGCATTATACCGTATTGTCAGTGTAGTGGCGCATATAAATTGGAACATGGATTTGAGAGGGATAGCCTGACCTCAGTTCTATATCGACGTCACTCACGTAACTGTGGCGTGCCTGCAGGCAAATAACATGGAGTCGAGTGTGTGGTCTCTGCAAGCGGGTTCATGGAAAAAATGTAGCACCGATGTGACAAAAATATAGCAACACACTCTACATGCATTCATGGACCGAGGATATTCGTAGCTTTGTTCCATATAAAGCATGGAGAACGGTGCGTAAACAACTCCTTTCCTCAGACCACAAGCCAGGCCGTTTTCCGTGAGTACTTAATAACGGGCGTTATAACATTATAAACATTTTTGCACATATTTATATAATGCTTGCTACATCCATCCACAATGCCCTTGCAGGTAGATATCATTTTTTCCCATCTTGATGTGTTAGCTACTTACATTTGCGTTAATTTTTTAGCTAACAAGCGAGACAGGGCCTGAATAAAAGTATACTTTTGTACGTGGCCATTTGGGAAATCTGTTATATCCTCACAATATCACCAGACATTGTGAAAATGGGTCAGACCTTCCCAAAATTGCAGTGGGCTGAACCTGTGACGCCACTGCGCTATGCTTGTTACTATCTCTTGCGTTTACGATTTGTCGAATTCATCAAGGTCTTGGTGTGATATTGTGGCTCACTGACAATGCAGCATTTGAAGCAGAAAGTCAAGTGGCCAACCCAGACCCCCAAATGAGTGGCATGATTTTCCAATGACTTTAAATTGGTTGTTTTGTGTGCATCGGAACACATTTTCTGGAGTGCTGCTTATCTCTCTGTTATGACAGAATTACGGAAGTGTACCCCTTTGTGTGTGTGTTGTTTGTGTATATAAAAACAGTGGAAGAGAACACCACACACAATGTAGACTGTAGTGGTCAGCAGTGGAACACCATACTGTGCTCTGGGGACCATGGAGCTAGAGGGGGATTCTCTTTCCCCCAGGGATTCCTTCACCTCAGTGAGCAGCTATGGGCCACCACCCTCATTCTCAGCACAGGACACCGTAACCCACAACTTCCTAAATCAGACCTTACAGGTAAAGAGAATCCTATCATGGTTGACCACCACATGCTGAATTTGCTGAAACATAGGCTTTTACATAAGTGAAAATCACAGACTTCAGAATCAATGTCAGTTGCATTCAGAATGCTGTCTCTTGCTGTGAGATTGTGTCAATATCATCAACAGGTTTCAGACGAGCTCATCTTCAGTGGGAGCCCATGGTCCAGTGGTGGCAATGGGGACTTTGAGAGGACCGGAGGCCCCCTATCCCAGGTGGAATCAGGGAGGAGTGCACAGAGGAGCATCAGGCCCTCAGCCTTTCCCTCCTCCCTGACCTGGGACTCTGACTCTGAGAAAGAGACACTAGACGGTAGCTATCACACTTGTTTATTACTGAGCCTTGTATGAACACAATATGAATCATACTATTTCATTTTTAAGTGTGTTCCGTCTATGTCAGTAGTGCAGTTATGGGCTTTCCTAAATGTGATGCTATCAGTTAAACTTGTTGCTATCACCCTCAGCTATATTTGTTGTCACTTCCAGAATGTTTGAATGTTCCTCCGTCTGCTTGTAGTCAGAACTGTCTCTCTTACTAGGAATGACTACTGTAAATCTTTGCCTGTGAATTTACCTGTGGGTGGCCGACATGTGAAGTGATGTTCCTGTTGTTGTCTGTTTTGTGGGTTGCGCTGTCTGTCAGAGGAGGAGCTACAGCATTTTTCTAACCCTCACGGTCTGGCCGCTCACAGCCCAGGATCCCTCTCCTCTGGACACAGGTGAGATGGAGGAATAGAAGGGCAACCAGCAGGAAGATAGTTATGTGTGATAGGACACGACACCACAAGGCAGACAGACAGTAAGCAGAGCGGTCAAATAAAGTGACAATCGGACACACTAACAGGTTAGGTGGACACATGGTCAGATAGACAGATAGGGACTCATTGCTCTTTCTGACCCACTCATACAACTGTCTTCCTCTGTATAATTTTGTCCAGACCTGACAGTGAGGATGACCAAGCACCTGAACAACTGCCGCACTTACCCACTGAGACAAACCTACTCAGCCCCGTGGAGGAGCGGGACCAAGACAAGCCTAACACACACAGAGAGGAGCCAAAGAAGGCCCAATCCAGTTCCAAAGAATGTAAGCATGATGGGGAGCAAGGGAAAACACTAAATAAAACAGTTTATTTTCTAAATAACTTATTTTCTAATATCCTTTTGTCTCTTGACCATCCATAGTGGTAGATGACAGTGTCTGGGATATATCGGAGAAAGCTGAAGTGTTTCAGTCCAAAGTCACATCAAAGGAGGGGCGCAAAATTGAGGAAGAGGGAGAGGAAGAGGACCTGACAGGGAAGGACAAGGAGCCTGAGCGGGATGTGTACACCTTTCCTGGGGACTCAGACACAGAGAGCCCCCCACCAGCACCCTGGGCGCACTGCACCTTCATCCAGCGTCGGAAGAAGAAGAGGGCCCTGCTCAGGCCCTTCTCTGGCCAGGGCTCCTGGGAACGCACATCAACAGGAGCTGGGATGAAGGCAAGGGGTGCTTCCTCAAGAGCAAAGAGCTTGGTGCCAGTGAAGGTGAGTGGAGGGGCCTATGACTTTAAGGAGGACTTGGAAAAGGCAACAGAGGATCTGGAGAAGGTAGAAGAGGAAAAGGGTGGTGAAGAAGAAGGAGGAGAGGGAGAGCTTAGTGAAGAGATTTTCACCTGTGTGGAATGTAGCATTTACTTCAAGAAGCAGGTCTACCTGCAGGATCACATGCAAGAGCACAGTCAGAGCAGGCCGGGGGCTGGCAGGAGGGAGCGCGGAGTGAAGGGCGCGCGATTTCGGTGCGTGGAGTGTGGATGGAACCTGTCAAACAGGCTGGCTCTGGCGGACCACAACAGACGACACCAGGAGTCTCGTCAGAAGATCCTGAAGGAGATTGGGAAGCTGAGTGACAGTGGGAAAGGAGAGACTACGCAAGGTGAACCGAGCAAGGTGACCAAACCTGCAAGCCCAGTCCTAGAACCATTTGTAGCTCTAGTCACGACTCCAGCTCCAGCTCCATTCACAGAGCCAGATCCAGTTCCAGTCCGGGCCCCAGTCAAAGCTCGAGCCAAAACTCCAGTCAAAGCAAAGGTCAAAGGCCCAGCCAATCGTCGCTATCTCTGCCTCAAGTGTGACTTCAGTACACGCACCTCACAGGCATTGGCCAACCACGCCAAGACCCACAACAGAAAACCTACTGGTCTGCAGCGAGCCTCTCCACGCTTTCAGCCAAAGCTCACTTCTATGGAGCCGCCTGTGTCACCTGGATCTGCCTCTGGCCTGACCTCCATCTCTCTCACTTGTGATCAGTGTGCCTTCCAGGCCTCCAGTCAAACTTCCCTGAAGGAGCACCAACACGTGGCTCACCCCGCGCAGACCTCCATCTGTGGGGAAGGGCCTGAAGAGATGAACCGTCCAGGGTCCAGAATTGATGCTTCCTCTCCACCATGTTCTGATACGCTTTCTAAGCCTGTCTCTCCACCAGAGGGCCAAAGCCAATCAAAAGCCAGTAAGTCTTCTTCCTCTAGTTGGATCTCTGCTATGGAGGACAGTGACACACTGCCCCAACCATCAAACACTGCTACAGCTCCCCAGCGTAGAGAGTTAGCTTTTAAGACCATCGGGAACAAGAGGGCAAATCGGAGAGGGAAGGTGGGGACAGAACTCCTCTGGCCAAATCCCAGACTGGACAGTGGGTCACCTGAGACCGATGATGCACAAAGCCAGGGCCAGAGCCCTGACCTGGCAACCGATATGAACCAAAAAGAGACTGAATCACTTGTTGGATCCAAACCGCTCACCAGGGCTCGATCCCTCCGAGGTGAGACTAAGCTGCAGAACCTATCCCCTCAAGCCTTCTCGAATACAGATGAAAGGAGCCAATACCTTAGACTTTCTTTAGAGTCTCACCTATTGCACTGCTCTCATGCTAATTCTAAAACAAACCTTTCACCATTAATGGTCTGATATACTAGAGCAGTGGTTCCCAACTCCAGTCCTTGTGTACCCCCAACAGTACACTTTTTTTGTTGTAGCCCCGAACAAAAAACACCTTATAAGGGCCTGATGATTAGTTGACATATTGAATCAAGTGTGCTTGTCTGGGGCTCCAATACTGTTTGGGGTACTTGTGGACTGGAGTTGGGAACCACTGCACTAGAGAATGGCCACACTATATGTATATGCATAAGCAAAAATATTCTACTGTCCAGAATATTTTGGACTCCTGAGGCTACTCTGAATTCCAATTCAATATTTCTCTTTTTATTTTCATCTTGGACATGCACAATTAGGTAACCTGTGACATTTGTCCTTCTATATTGAAATTATATTCACCTAGAATGCATAACTTGTGCTTCATGCATGTGTACTTTTGGACAGTGTTATCAAATAACATCACAAGCCTGCAGATCAGTCACTGGGTTGGCCGTAACTGAAAATGCCCAGCAGTCCCTGCCTGGCCCATAACTGAACCTGGGTTGCCCGTTGCTTCCCCTCCATGCCCTGTGGAGGTGCCTGCCCCGGCCATGCAGCTGAAACTAATTTTCTTAGCCAGCCTGCGGGGGGCAGCAGAGGGCCTGGGGCTGACTGAGGGCCAGCAGGCCCAGCTAAGACACACGCTGTCCCTTGTCCTCAATGATCCCAACCGCTTTGACCCCCAAACTCTCCTCTCTTACCTTGGCCGTTGGGAGGGAGGCAAGGCGATGGGTGAGTGACAGGCTGAGTTGTGAAGTAGCCACCTGGCATGCAGTGATGCATGGCTCCCCTCACCAAATACAATTTAGTCAGCCTTATCTTCCTTGCGTTCTCCCCTAATCAATATAAAGGCTCAGTTGCTAGGTGAGTAGATGTCTGTTTCTAATTTCACCCCATTGCATCTTACCACTGTGTTCTTCATGTTGCGTCTGTTTGAATGGCCTCTGTAGTGTTTGTTCCATCGCTGTCCTGAAGGGTCTCTGTATATGATGCCTATTCTTGATGTGCCACTATAGCACGTAGTAAATTGATGTGATATAAAGTTATCTCATCCGCTGTTGAAGATTGATTGAGGTAGTTACTGACACAGCAAAAACCCAGCGGCACATTGGCTCTCCAGGACTGGGATTGAACACTTCTCTATTATAATACTGTGTACTAAATGGCTGTCTCAGCTCAGCCTCATACTATATCCCTTTCCTTCCTGGGCTAGATGACTCCTCTCTAAAACAACAGAGCCTCACAGCCTCATGCTCTACAGAAAGGAAGCCCATGAAGGAAGAGGAAGTGGACGGGGAGCCAAAGGTTGCTTTTGAAAAGAAGAGTAACAAGGTTTTTTCTGATGAAAATGACGATGATGATGACAACGATGATGAGGACAACGATGATCATGAGGAAGAAGAGGAAGAGGAGAATATCCGGCGTTTCCTAGCGGAGGGCATATCAGATGAGGATTATGAGGAGATTGATGAGGAGACGGGGACCCTGAAGAGCGTGGAGAGGAAATGCCCCTACTGCCCTGATCGCTTCCACAACGGCATCGGGCTGGCCAATCACGTCAGGGGCCACCTCAACCGAGTTGGCGTCAGCTACAATGTGCGCCACTTCATATCCCCCGAGGAGGTCAATGCCATTGAGAAGAAGTTCTCCTACCAGAAGAAGAAGAAAAAGGGTATCTGGAATCTTTGTTATTACATTGTTAGGACCTTGTCTGGTGTATGATGTGGTATATTTGTGATAAACTATAATGTAACAAAGGAACAAAGTAAAGTATCAGTCAGGGTAGAGGATGTGTACAACTTCCAAGTCAGTCTGTAAACTGCTAACGTTTTATGTGCCCTTCTCTCTCTCCAGTTGCCAACTTTGACCCGGATACGTTCAGTGTGATGCGCTGTGAGTTCTGCAATGCTGGCTTTGACACCCGGGCTGGCCTGTCCAGCCACGCCAGGGCGCACCTGCGGGACTTTGGGATTACTAACTGGGAGGTGACTGTCTCGCCCATCCATATCCTCCGGGAACTCTTCTCCAGCCGCCCAGACCTGGTTCTCCCCACAGCCCCCCCACGCAGCCCAGCCTCAGACGAGGAGGAGGAAGACCTGGAGACGGAGGAGGAAGAACCAGGGGGAGGGGAGGGGAGTGAAGAGGCAACAGGTGCTACAGTCTCCATCCTACTGCCATCGTCGCCTTCTCAGCCTTGGGAGAAAGACCACAGCGTTGGTGAGCCTGAAGGTGTGTGTGTACCTGGTGTGTGTACTGTAGGATGCCTTTTTGAGCTGGCGTTGTGGTTTATGAAAACAACACACTGTGGTCGGACTGTGTTATAGGTTGTTGGTAGATTACATGATGGTTGATCAGCGTGAATAAGACTTCCAAAGAAATGTCTCAGTGCTGAATGTGGTAACTCAATGGTAACTACAGTGGCAATGCAATGCACAAGGGATATTGAATGATGAAAACGATTCTGTGCAATAGTTTTGCAACTATTTTGTATTATAGAACTACTCTCCTGATGTGGGACTTTGCCTGTTGGTGTTGTAACATCAGTCCCTAGTTGTGAGACTTGTGTGATGTAGCAGATTTCAAGTCTATGATGAACTGCAGTATTTGGGACAAAGTGTTACTGTAAATCAAGCATATTAGAGAGAGAGACTCAGATGCCCATGGTTGATGTGGTGCTCAGTGCGTTTGTCCCAGCCTCTGCTCGATTGGTCACGCCTTAGTTTAGCGGTGCATGTGTATGGGGGCAAAATGGCTGCTTCCACCTCCCTGCAGACACAAACAATAGCGGAAAAACTGTCTGGCTTTAGCTGCTGGGAGTCCGATGCACCACAGCTACTGACCGGTGAGTACCACGCACCGTAACGCCCGTGCCCTTTAAACATTAATCGGCTTCATTGTTGCACGTCGCGTCGTAGCCCGTATTGTTTGCTGTACGTCAAAATAGTCTCTAGACAGATTAGCCGTCAAAAAAATCGAATCATATGAGACCATTTAAAATCACTGTCGCGCACCAAAGGTGAGATAGACAAAGTCAAGGCATTGGCTAGAAATGTGTCATTCTTGTCATTGTTCGAGTTGCTTGTATCACTGTAGCTACGCGCGCAGGAATGTGTTTTGCGACATTTGATGCGGACTGTCATTTTCTGTGTGATATATTTTGTGCGTCTCGGATGACGTTCAATATTTCCAATACTGCAGGATTTCTAAAATTACCTACAGTTCCCAAATCCTCGCCATTTTACTTTCCTTTGATTTCTTGAATGTTGTCGCTCTGGTGTCATTATTTATGAATGCATTGCCTCATGCTTATAATACAGGAATAACGGACTACAAATCTGTAATCGTATCAAAACTTATTTAGATTTTAAAATACGTTTAAGTGTCACTTTATTAAGTGTCAGGTTACTTGATGTTACTGTAGGCCTACTACTGCTATATAATGAAAACTAAAGTCCGGATTTTGTAACTTTGTTACTTTTAATAGTTTTATCAAACCATGGTATCATTTTGCTGCAGTGATCACATTTTTGATGCTGCAAATAAAGCGAGAAAAATCAAAGGTGTCATTTGCTCTGCGAGCACCATGAGACGAGATCAACTGACAAGCGCAGAGCCGCCCACCAGACAAAAAGCATTGTCTACTCACGTCGCTTATGATTTACCGTTTTGTCGCAGAAAATGGTAGTTTTGTCCCAGAAATACACAATCGCAATGAAAGGCATGTGTCTGTTACGAAATGTACAACAGCAGGAAAACGAACAGTGTTTTGCCATTACCATAGGTCTACACACTTAAAGAAGTAATTTATTAGACAGACTACTTCTGAAGCGCCAATAGAGCGCTGCAAATTGCAGTTATTTGAATGAATATCGTATTATTATTATTATTATTATTAGCTACTCCATTGTAAAGATTTGATGTATTTTTTTGTTATTCATACAGAAACATAATTCATTGTATTATTTAAAAACTATTTAATTTGCTGATTCGGTTATTACAGCCACACCCATTGCTGACAGGTGTATAAAACCGAGCACACAGCCATGCAATCCCCCTACAAACATTAGCATTAGAATGGCCTTACTGAAGAGCGCAGTGACTTTCAATGTGGCACCGTCATAGGATGCCACCTTTCCAACAAGTCAGTTCGTCAAATTTCTGCCCTGCTAGAGTTGCCCCGGTCAACTGTAACTGCTGTTATTGTGAAGTGGAAACGTCTAGGAGCAACAACAGCTCAGCCGCGAAGTGGTAGGCCACACAAGCCTAAGATCACAATGTATAATGTCAATCATTGGCTGGAGTGGTGTAAAGCTCGCCGCCATTGGACTCGGGAGCAGTGGAAACGCGTTCTCTGGAGTGATGAATCACGCTTCACCATCTGGCAGTCCGACGAACCAATCTGGGTTTGGCGGATGCCAGGAGAAAGCTACCTGCCCCAGTGCATAGTGCCAACTGTACAGTTTGGTGGAGGAGGAATAATGGGCTGGGGCTGTTTTTCATGGTTCGTGCTAGGCCCCTTAGTTCCAGTAAAGGTAAATCTTAACGCTACACCATACAATAACATTCTAGACGATTCTGTGCTTCCAACTTTGTGGCAACAGTTTGGGTAAGGCCCTTCCTGTTTCAGCATGACAATTTCACCTTTATTTACTCCCATGCACAAAGCGAGGTCCATACAGAAATGGTTTGTCGAGATCGGTGTCGGAAGAACTTGACTGGCCTGCACAGAGCCCTGACCTCAACTCCATCGAGTGTAACCGATGTGAAATTGGCTAGCTAGTTAGCTGGGTGCGCGCTAATAGCGTTTCAATCGGTGATGTCACTCGCTCTGAAACCTTGAAGTAGTTGTTCCTCTTGCTCTGCAAGGGCCGCAGCTTTTGTGGAACGATGGGTAACGATGCTTCGTGGGTGCCAGTTGTTGATGTGTGCAGAGGGTCCCTGGTTCGAGCCTAGGTAGGGGCGAGGAGAGGGACGGAAGCTAGTGTCGGAAGCAGGTGTCCACATACTTTTGGTCATGTTGTGTATTTTCATGCATTACCAGTTACCAAAATGAATACTTACGTAATTTTCCTGGTGACATTAGGCTCCGTGTTTAATTCACATCCTCCCAGGTTAATGACTCTTTAATGAATGACTCATTCATTTGGTTGTGTAATGTGTTTCAGGCGGGGAGGAGGAAGAGCAGATGCCAGCACTGGACAGCTTGACCTCCAGCCCAGGGAGGAAGGGTCTGTTTTCCCTGGACCCAGAGAGCCCCTCCCCGAGGGATGAAGCTGACATCAAAGGTGAGACTGAACAACATGGGGCAAGATGAGATGAGACATAAAGGTCCCCTGGGATCTGGAGGCTTTGTTAGGTGGCAGATAGATGTGGCTGAGGTTACCACAGCCCCTAGCTAAGAATTCTCAACTCCACGATATGTACATCACGTCACAATGGAGTTGAGTGATGATTCGTTTTGTCGGAGTGTACCTACATCGAGTCGATATCAGACAATAAAAATTGCCATTCTTTAATGCGTACCTTGTACCTATGTTTGTCCTTTGTAAAGGCAATCTTTTATTTGGGTGCTGAATTCCGTAGTTTATGATTAAAACTTAATTCTATATCCTTATTCGGACAGGATTAATTTTATTGGGGGAGGTCGGGCAATGTAATTATGTGCACGAACACAAAACACAATTTCTGTCATTTTAGTCCCGTCCGAATTTGCCATGCCAGTCAGTTTTACCTGGCAGGAGAGTAACAATTCCAGCCAGAATAACCTAATGTTTTTTGGCAAACTCCAAGTTCCTCTGATAATGCGTAACGACTGTGCATAACGACGTCCCTGTGTTTTTCGAGACATTACAAGAGTTTGACAGGTGCGACATTACACGAGTTTGACAGGTGCGACATTACACGAGTTTGACAGGTGCGACATTACACGAGTTTGACAGGTGCTGCACACAGTTTGATCAAGGAAACAAGAACTGATTTGATAAATTGATGCTTAAACAAAGTGCTACGCATATATTTTATATGAATGGCTTAAATTGATTTCACAGTGAATACTTTTGTTTATAGGCTACGTTTTGTGCCAATGAATTGAAAGTTGAACATCACCAAATGTGTCAGTTTAATTAAATGTGCAATAAAAAAATATTGTACCTAGGCTTATTTAATTCAACTGTGGCTGTTGATGTAGGCAATAGATTGCAATCAGGGCTTCCCCGATTCCCCACTGAGCTAAACTTTTTTGGAATTGACAAGTTCACTTTCTCATCCATAATTGCAAGAGTGCAAGAGCACTGTTCAACAGCTCACATCAGCAGGATGGGAGGCCTTGTCATTAGGACAGTATACCGTCAATCCCTAACATAATGATTATGATCACACTTCTGCAATTTAAACGTTTTGGGGACACCTTCACATTTGGCCGCCAAGCATGAGTTATCGGTGTAGCCTTTATTGTCTAGACATGATGTTGACATATCTTCACGCTTAGAATAAAACCCTCCAGGCTTCCGTCATAAGAGTCAATTAAATGAAAACACATGAAGAATTAAAGGCGTCAGTTTGTAGAAACTTATACCGTGCAAATTGTCCTCTGGAATAATTCAAATGCCGGTGTATTAATTACATAACCAGCGTCTCTGCTAATACTAGTCCCGTCTGAATAGGGCTATAATGTGACCTTTGTCAAATTGTGCTGCATAATTCACTGGTTTCCAATGGAGTATGAAGTTAGTGACTTCAAACATGCACTGCCACTGGATACTTAAAACATATATAATTTTAATGAACACTTACTGTGTACCTGTGCTTGTCCAGATTGTCATACAGCTGTCGGAGGGAGTTGTATCCGTAGTTTTTGGTGACAATTGCATTCTATGCATCTCCTGCCAAAACAAAAATAATCGTCCTTTAATGACGGGGCTGTTCCTTCTTCATTAGCAAACAACGATGTAGGTCACTTAAAATGCTGTTTGTATCAAAAACTACGGATTGCAGCAAACGCATTGCCACTCAACTCCATTGTATCATGGAGTTGAGAATTCTCAGCTACACAGCCTCCTGCTCTTTTTGTCACCGTCCGTTAATTGAAGTGCTATAAATGATGTAATAATACATACACCAGTGCTGAACTATGACTGAAAAGAATGTGCAAAGGGACCTTTTTCCATATTCTGTGTATTTTGCTGTGTGCTGGTCAGATGCATCTCTTCCCCTCTCACTGTTGTCCTCTCTATTGTAGTGTCCAACCTGTTAAAGTGTGAGGTGTGCAGTGCCCCCTTCGAGACGAGGCGGGGCCTATCTAGTCACGCCCGTTCCCACCTGCGCCAGCTGGGCATCGGCATGTCGGAGAGTAGCGGGGCACCCATCGACCTCCTCTACCAGATCACCAAGGAGCGTGGTCTGGATGGGCACTTCCCCCCTCCCCTCCCCCGCCCCCCCATCGCCAAGAAGCCCCTTCACGTCCTGCCAGCCCCACGGAAAGAAGAGAGATATCAAGACACCGACATGGACGAGAAACCCATCCCTCTCTCCATCCCCTCCCCTGTGGCCTCCCCTCCCCCCTCACTCATCAGGGCCTGCTCCCCTTCTCCTGTGGTGAGGAAGGCCCCCATCTCCTCCCTGCTGCCTGTGTCCTCCCCCCTGCGCTGTCTGGACCATAAGCCTGGAGGGGTGAAGAGCACCAACTCTAACCTCTCTGCCAAACCCTTCTGGGCTCCACAGGAGACTGATGCCCCACTCAACCTCAGTAAGTGTGTCAGTGCCCTCTCTCTTGTCCTTCAACCCCAACTGATTAATGCGGAGGTTGTAAGGGTGTCTGAAGTAAAACATTTCCTCATACCCCCTTTTCCTCATCTGTGCAGCATTGGAGGTAGACCCCAACAAGGACATAGTGTGCCAGCTGTGTGGCGCCTGGTTCGAGACGCGGAAGGGCCTGTCCAGCCATGCCCGAGCCCACCTGCGTCACTTTGGGGTGGAGTACTCGGAGTCCAAAGGTTCCCCCATAGACCTCCTCAACCAGCTCATTCACACTGATGACTTCAAGCACAGAGCCAGCGCCCTGCAGCCTGAGGGGCCCCAGGGGCTCAGGGGCCTCACAGCCAGCCTCTCCTCCCCCAAACGCTCCCTCCTCACCACCTCCTCCACACCTCTCCTCTACAAGGTCACTACGATGGGGGGCGGATCTGGGTCCAAAGCTACCTCTTCTTCAGCTTCCTCAATGTTTGGCCCGCCCTCCAAACGTCCCAAGTCCTCCAAATTACAGGTCTTCCGTTTGAGTGGCGGGGAACTCACGCCCATCCCCCACAGTGAGTGTCTGTCATATGATGGAAACTAAACTCATTCGCCATTCAATGCAATACAGCATCAGTGACTTGTTGAGGTACAGTTTCTTGAGGTGCTTATTTTAAGTTGATCTTCATCTCTACTCTCCATCTCTCCTGCAGGTGAACCAGTGAAGGAGATCGGCTGTGAGTTCTGTGGGGAGTACTTTGAAAACCGTAAAGGCCTCTCCAGCCACGCGCGTTCCCACCTGCGCCAGATGGGCATCACAGAGTGGACAGTCAACGGTTCCCCGATAGACACCCTGCGAGAGCTGATAACACGTCGAGGTCTACCATGCGCCCTGCCCCTTAAGCCCCTAAAATCTCCCCCTCCATCCCCCGGACCCCCTCGCTCCCCCTTGTCCTCCCCTGCCTCGCCCAGCCTCCTGAGTCGCCTCCCTTTTGCCTTCGCCCACCCACCCAGCCACCAGTCCACAGTGCGTAAGATGGGCTCAGCTCCACCGGCCTCCCCTAGCCTGATAGTCAAGCTGAAGCCTGAGCCTATGCAGCTGGAAGTCACCATGCCAGGAGCAGTGGGGGGAGCAGCGGGATACTCCTCTGAGCCACTTAATTGCAGCTGGAGCAGCTCTGACATTATGCTCCCTCTTAACTTGGGTGAGTCCAAGTTGAAAGACCATCTTGTAATTATTGAGGTAATATCCATACTGAAGTGATGCCTTGTTTTTATTCTCTACTGTCTCTTTTTCTATCTCTCTGTCTCCTCCCCCCTCCCTTTGTTCCTCCCACAGTCACAGCCCATGAAGTAGAGCCCACTCGGGACATCCGCTGTGAGTTCTGTGGGGAGTACTTTGAGAACCGCAAAGGTCTCTCCAGCCACGCCCGTTCCCACCTGCGCCAGATGGGCATCACAGAGTGGACAGTCAACGGTTCCCCCATAGACACCCTGAGAGAACTCATGCACAAGAATGGGGGCACCTCGTCCCCAGCCCCGGGGCTGAAGAAGGAGAACAGCCAGGGGTCCAGCCCCACCTGGGAAGGCCTGGTGGGGGGCCTGGGTTACCAGTCGCCCAAGTTCTCCCGCAAATCCCCCCTCAACCTGCTGCACTCTGGCTCCCGGCTTCATAAGCACGGCCTGGGGGCGGTGGGCCTCTCCTCCACCCCTCCCGCCGGGAAGTTTTTTGCGGTGTCCCTGCTGGGTAAGAGACCCCTGACGGAGGAGGGCCGTCCAGTTGAGAGGTCACCATCCCACCCCCAGTCCTTTTCGCCCCTGCCACATGACCTCTCCATCAAAGGGAAGTCCTCTCCAGACAAGAATGCGGGAGGGCACCTGGGTAAGCCATGACCTTACTAAAGATCCTCAGAAGAGTTGCAGTCATCCTTTAACTTGCTGACTGTCTTTTAGTACAGACTCATTGCATTTAGCAGCGAATGACACATATGTTCTGTTATATACATTTAATTTTATGAAACATGAATCAGTCTCTAACTTAATCTTGGCTCTGACTGACAACACCCCTCCTTTGTCTTCTCTCACCCCCTCCCCAGATGCCAGCTGTGAGCTGTGTGGGTTCTACTTTGAGAACCGCAAGGCGCTGGCTAGCCACGCGCGGGCCCACCTGCGGCAGTTTGGCGTGACAGAGTGGTGTGTGAACGGTTCGCCCATCGAGACGCTGAGTGCCTGGATGCGCAGCCGGCCCCACAAGGTGGTGGAGATGCACCGCAGCTACATGCAGGGCTCCAACCGCTCCACCTCCAAGAAGGTCAGGGAGGAATTGATTTATTTAGTAGTTTAATCTAATGGTGATAGATGATAGTAAAAGGAAAAAGTTATATTTTTCCAATGTCCATCTGAAGGCAGCAATTATTTCTATTGACTTAGAGTGAACCGTGTGACATCGTGCACACAATGCACAATCAATCTGCAATATTGCTAAGTGGTTTTTTATTAGTGCCGACCCCGTCCATTTTGTGAGTTTCGGACCGCTATGAGGTCTGTCGGCACACTGTTAGGGCTGTTTAGACCATTAACATGTCAAGCCATATCATTAAAGGTCAGGTGAATTGTTTACCATAATGCTTTAGCTCTCTCAAGCTAACAACACCTGCCAGGAGATGGGCTTTTAAAGGTTAAAAGATGGAATTGGCCTCAGCCACCACCAGACATTTTGTGATTTAAATGCCTCACTCAGATCTGCTATCATGTATCTCCAACACAAATATTCTCATATCAATATATTTCCCCTGTGGGGGACACAACAGGTTTAGGTATTGACTTAATAGTTGCTATAGTAACCAGAGAACTGGGTGACATAGATCCTTCATCTTCAGATGAATTATGTTCTAGAAAATAGACTTGTCCGTCCCTCCAGATTTAGCATTGTGTATTTGCTTCACTGTTACTCCCTCTGTGATGAGTTGACACACATAAAGACAAGAAGATTACTCTGTCATGTCCTTCTATTAGAGTACATTGAGACAGCTATTTTAATGAGAAGCACTCATCCCTCTTCTTTATGTTGCAGAAAAGCAGCCTGTCTCTCTCCCCATCATCCGACTCTGACCTCCTCCCCCCCATGCCCTCCCAGAAGCATTCCTCCTCCTCCCAGTGGGCGGCTTTGGGGCTGGCCCAGGCCAGACGGGTAGGCCGGGAGCTCACCCTGGCATCACCCCGGGCAGCAGAGGGTGATGCAGGTCTCACTCCCCCCTCCCGACCCAGCCACAGCAGTCACAGTCCCAGCCCCACCCGACTCTCCAACACCCTTCCTCCCCACACACAGGTGGCCCGCAGCGAGCTCAACGTGCGCCTGCCCAGAGGTGAGTGTGACACACAAACACACACAACTATTCGCCATACACACCTACCTGTCCATCTCATGCTCAGCCTGGTGTCTCTCCTCATGTCCAGGCTTTGAGCGACGACCTCTTAAACACCCCTCCCACTCAGAGGGAGGAGAGAGGGACAGTGGCACCCCCAAGCCCCCTCGCACCGGCACCATTCCTGCCCTGGTGCCCAAACCCCCTTCCACCCCCCTGGTCAAAGTGGTGGGAAAGATCTACTCCCTCAGGTGCCGGTGAGTTTCTCTGGGGAACTGCAGTACTGAACCCATCGGTTAATCTCAAAGTATGCCATATTCCCAATATAGTGCACTCCTTTATAGCCCTGGTCAGAAGTTATGCTCTATTTTGGGAATAGGGAGGCACTTGAGATTTGGAAGTTGTGTGAATGAGTGCTTTTAGTCTGTCGGCCCAGGGGCCATAAAAAAACATTCACGATAATTAGAATCTGTTGATTTATTAAAGCAACATTTTTAAAATGATCCATGTACCGTTCCTGTCTACCTCCTGTGGTTGTATGATGACTCTGTGTGAGTACAGTGTGCTCTCTGCCTCTCTCCGCCAGGTTCTGTGAGGTGGAGTTCCAGGGTCCTCTCTCTGTGCAGGAGGACTGGATCCGCCACCTCCAGCAGCACATTCTCAACCTCAACTACAACAAGCCTGCTCCCTCTGTCACGGACCCCCCAGTCCAAGACCACAACCCAACCCCAACCTCAACCCCAGTCCCAGCCACTACCTCCAGCTTCACCACAACTCCTGCCCCCACCTCAACCCTACCCTCCATCCACACCCACACCACAGCTCCTACTGTTCCCCCTCTTTGCAGCCCCTCTCCTCCACCAATGGCTGAGTCTGATCCAATTGTCACTGCCACTCCAATGGCAACAGCCTCAGCAGAGTCCACCCTCACCCCGATCCTGATCCCCACCCTGTCCTTGTAACCCCCAGGTCCATAACAATCCACACATTCTTCTAACCATTTTGTTCTGCCACGTCTTTGCCATGCCTTTTTTCCATCCACTTGTTCCTTCGGCCTCAACACAGGGGACCTGTTGTTGAAGTGTTTTGAAGAGAAGCTTTCCCCCAACGAGCTCTCTCAACCCCCAGCCTCTCCTAGGAAGCTCTGCAGATGGTTACAAAGCCCCATTGCCATGGGAACCCAAGAGTGGGTGATTGCAACTGTCTAGGGCTTCGGGGTCTGCTGTTTCTTCTTTATTTGAGCTGAATGTTCAGTTTGTAACGTGGACAGTTACACTTCCTGCCGCTCAGTGGTTAACCGAGAGGTTAACTTAAACCATATTGAACTTTGACTTATCTCCTTGCTCTAAACAGTGCTTTATAAAGACCTGAGAGGCTCCGCCCATTTATATTTGAAGCACTTAATTAAGAGGAGCACACTCATGGCTCCTGCTTTACTCACCTCAACAACATTTTAAAAGGAGTTTAAATAATGTTTTTGTATTCATGCTTAGTCTATGGTACAGACTTAAAAAGCCCATTTACACATTCTTTTGATAAGGCAATTTTAACGTAGACAATGCCACAGAGCACTTACATAAGTGCCCCATTGATTAGGGCAGTGATGATGAGGAAAAGGCCCCACGTCCCATTCACCTTAGTGTTAGGCTGACAGGTGCAGTCACACAGTAACTCTTAATGTTTTCTGAATGTAGTTAAAGGGATAGTTCACCCAAATTACATATTGGTTTCCTTACCCTGCAAGCAGTCTATGGACAAGGTATCACAGCAGTCCATGCTGTGGTTTAGTTTCATTGGCACCGTTTCCAAATGTTGTGGCACAAATCCCATTTAAGTCATGGGTATAAGATATTAGCATTTTTCAAACATCGTGCCCAAAACATTCGAAAGTGTCTACAATTGATTGTAAAGCACAACAAAGTCACTTATAGATGATTGCTGATATCAGTCCCATGGGAGTTGTGCCACAAATGCTAAAACATTAGCATTTGAAAACAGTGCCAGGGAAACTAAACCAGGATTGCTGTCATACCTTATCTATAGACTGTTTACAGGGTAAGGAAACCAATGTGTCATTTGGGTGAACTATCCCTTTTAATGCACTTATCATTTGAGATGACTGTGCCATATTAAAGTAGACTGGTCATCATGTTATTCCATAGTTTGATGTCCCCAACACTGTTTAGCTAACTGCATTTAAGCTCTTGATGAAACTCCTCTATTCTTTAGATGAAAGGGTCCATAGAAGTATTGACGGTCGCTATTTCAAGTTTCAATGCGGACACACATACAAATGTTGCCATTTCTTTCTTGCCTTGTCAATGAAACCCAAAACCTTGGTTGTTATTTATTATACATTTGAATGTGGTGAACTAGGTTGTTTTTAGGCTCAATTAGAACATTGGAATGTTTGAAATTAGGCCAGTGACACTTTTATCTAAGTGCATAAGCTATGTGTGTTTGTTTGTTTGTGTGTGTGTTTTTTTTGCACAAGAGGTGCATGTGTATGTCTTTCTATGACTTTTAAATGCTAGACAGAGGTCAACAGTAGCTAACACACAGGACCTCTCCGTAGCTAAAATCTAGCTAATCATGGGATCTGGTCTATTTTTCAGTCTGATCAGGACTTGACTGCATCCGCCATTCTCCTAAGGATGTGCCAAAGAGTGTGTTTACTCCCTGGTCTCGCCTCTGTAAGCTGTTTACATGGGACCTGTTCATAGGGACAGCTACGGAGCAACCAAGGCTCCTCATTGGACGAGGGACATGTATCGGTGTACATCTGGATCCAGTGACTCCCAGTATGTGAACCACAGAGTTGACTGACTGTTGCAGTGACATACATAAGCGGCCTTGGCTTCATGGAACTGTTACACTACTGCATTGTTGCACCCAGTACACGGACGCCCACAGAGGTTGCTATCTGTCAGAGCTCTGTGAAGTATTGGTGCCCTTAAATCCAGACGCATTACGTATGGCCTCTGGTGGAACAGCTTCTAAACTGGGGCGACGCTGTCACTCCAGCGTGTCTTCACATTGCTTCAGGTAAGTGTTTATATCGCCTGCAAAGTGACGCAATAACTGAAGAGTCCATACAGAGATGAACTTTTCAAGTTTGTTCAAGCATTAAACTATGTCGAAAACATGACTGTTTGACCCTAACAATCCCCCATACCTTTTGTGGAATATAGATACGTATATATAACTACATGTACTTATGAAACTGTTGATGCTATTAGAGCTATTAACAGTTCTATTAACAGCTAGTTACAAAACAAATGGATCTTGATTCCTTTTATCGTGATTTAGTTTCAACCTTCTATGACATGTCTTTTTATTGCTCTGTGCATTTGTGTATTTGCAGTCCAGGAGGTGAAACCTTGAGTATTTTTTATTTTCTTTGTTAGCTAGTTTCTCCAAGCTGAACATTGGTGCTCATGAGAATGGGATGGTGGGGATGGGGAGTGACTGAAGACAGGAGAAAATGAGTGATTGTTGTGTCCTAAGATCAGAGGACTCTAAATACTTCAGTCTTTAAAGGGGACCACTTTTGCACGTTCCGATTTTTCTCCACCAGTGAGTGTTCACATCGTGATAGGGTTAGCCTCTGGCAGGTTTGTGACTGTGTTACCGTGTAAGATGAGTTTCCGCTGGTGTTACAACTAAGTCCCCTTTAAGATTGCCTGTGTGTACCCCTCAGCTGGTATGACTGGCTGCAGAGGGTTGGTGTGTGTGTGAATGAGTGTGTGAGTGCCTGTGGAGAGCTAAGACCATGATCTGATGATGATAATACAAATATTAAAGAATTGTACTGTACCCAAAGGGTTGAGGTTCATGTGAATCAGCTCGTGAACAAACATTAAATGTGATTTCAAACTCAGCCACTTTTGAATTGAGTCTTGTTAAATGCTTGATCATGTTAATTTAATGTCTGTCCTACAGAAATGCTTCAAAGGGAATGAATGTTGGATAACACTTTACTAACATGTATTGGGCCAGCAGGAGGAGCTAGAAGACAGGTTATGTACTCCATAGTCATCCTGGAGAGGCTCTCTATGTTGAATATCAAGAAGTTGCTTTTACAATACAAGATCAACAAGTATTCTGTCCTGAGAACAGAAAGAACATCCAATTATGAAAAAAAAATATATACGATAGGTCAAGAAATAAAATGCTATCTATGATTTGTGACACATTTATCAGGCTTGACTACCCCAATTTATTATGCTGAGATTCTGCCCAACTGTCATAATCAATCGTGGGGGAAATTATGCGGAATTAACTATTTAAAGACAACAAAACATTAGTGAACTAATTATTGCTTCCTGAAACCCAGGGCGCCACTTCCTAGATTAATTCCTATTAACCTACATTGTGACCCAATGTCTTCAAGTCAATGAGCTAATATAGCTAGCTAATCAATGAGGTGAGTAAATGAGTTACAATAGAATGGCTGTACAATTGTTTTAAGCACTGATATTTGCTTTGACTGCAAATCCATCTTAATCCGACACGTTGAAAGTAGAAACCAAAAACCCGCATGGCTCAGGCTAAGACCCAAATGCAGACACAGGAGGCGGATAGTACAAGTCTCATAGTTTATTATAGTACAAGGGGCAGGCAAAAGGTCAGGCAGGATCAGGGTCAGGACAGGCAGAAAGGTCAGAACTGGGAAGTCTAGGAAAAACAAAAACTAGAGCACAGGAAACACAGGAACACGCTGGTAGGACTTGACGGGACAAGACGAACTGGCAACAGACAAACAGGAGACAAAGGGCTGTGAGACAGAGGTGGGATGAAAAGTGGGATGTATACGGAGGGTGCGGGGCAACAGAAGACGAACAGCAGAGAGGCTAAGGATTTTAGAGATGCGGAAAGGACCGATGAAGTGGGGGGAAAGTTTACGGGACACCACCCGGAGGGCCACGTCCCAAGTGGAAAGCCATACCCTCTGCCCGAGCTGATAGCGGGGAGCAGGGTTCCGGTGGCGATCCTGCTATGCCCTCAGATGAACCATCAAAAAAGCAAAGGGTCAATACAGGATTAAGATTGAATCCTATTACACCGGCTCTGACGCTCGTCAGATGAGACAGGGCTTGAAAACTATTATGGACTACAAAGGGAAACCCAGACGCGAGCTAACCAGTGACGCGAGCCTACCAGATGAGCTATGAGCTAAATTTATTTTATGCTCGCTTCGAGGCAAGCAACACTGAAGCATACAGGAGAGCACCAGCTGTTCTGGATGACTGTGTGATAATGCTCTCGGTAGCCGATGTGAGCAAGACCTTTAAACTGGTCAACATTCACAAAGCCGCGGGGCCAGATGGATTACCAGGACGTGTACTGAAAGCATGCGCGGATCAACTGGCAAGTGTCTTCACTGACATTTTCAACCTCTCCCTGACTGAGTCTGTAATACCTACATGTTTCAAACAGACCATCATAGTCCCTGTGCCCAAGGAAGTGAAGGTAACCTGCCTAAATGATTCCCGCAACGTAGCACTCACGTCAGTGTCCATGAAGTTCATCAATAAGCTAAGGACCCTGGGACTAAACACATCCCTCTGCAACTGGATCCTGGACTTCCTGACGGACCGCCCCCAGGTGGTAAGAGTAGGCAACAACACATCTGCCACGCTGATCCTCAACACTGGGGCCCCTCAGGGGTGTGTACTTAGTCCCATCCTGTACTGCCTGGTGTGGCAACCTCTCGGCATCTAACATAAGGCGTTACAAAGGGTAGTGCGTACGGCTCAGTACATCACTGGGGCCAAGCTTCCTGCCATCCAGGACCTATATAATAGGCGTGTCAGAGGAAAGCCCATAAAATTGTCAGAGACTCCAGTCACCCAAGTCAAAGACTGTTTTCTCTGCTACTGCACTGCATGGTACGCTATGGTACCATAGCGCCAAGTCTAGGACCGAAAGGCTCCTTAACAGCTGTTACCCCCAAGCCATAAGACTGCTGAACAATTAATCAAATGGCAACCGGACTATTACATTGACCCCCCATGTGTTTTGCAAATTGTACACTGTTGCTACTCACTGTTTATTGTCTATGCATAGTTACTTCACCCCTACCTACAAGTACAAATTACTTCAACTAACCTGTACCCCCACACACTGACTCGGTACCGGTGCCCCCTGTATATAGCCTCGTTATTGTGTTACTTTTTATGATTTTTTTACTTTAGTTTACTTGGTAAATGTTGGTTAAGGGTTTGTAAGTAAACATTTGTTATCTACACAAATGTTTCAGCACCACTTTCTGTAATGGCAAATGTTAGAAATCAAGTTTAATTTGATTTGATTTGATATCAACTGCTGAGGTTACTGTGGAGAGAGGTGGAAAGTGGTGCTGAGAGTAGTGGACATCACAAACGTGTAGCTACTGTCCATGGTTGTTTACTATTGGCCATGTTTTGTGGTGTGTGAACAAGAACTTAAATCCCAACCCTCTGCTTTCCCTCCCAGTCTCTTAGATAGTTTGTTGGCATATGGTTTTCCGTGTTTATTATAACAACATCTTAATAGAGTTATTATTTTGTCAAGATTAATTTAGTCATGAAAAACTAAACATTTAGTAAGGATTGAAAGCATTTTTATACATACTTGGTTTTTGTTTACATTAAATATTGCTTTGTTACTTCAGGCTCCCATTTTTTGGTGACACTCGTGTCAACTTTCCTTTCAAATTTCTGTGTTGAGGGATGTGTTTTTCCACCAGATGTAGTGTGAAACTCTGACAGATGGAACCCATGGGATGTGGACTGAAGATGTTTTAGAGGAAAATAAAAGGGTCACTAACCCTGCAATGAATAGAATGGGTTGAACCAAACAAAGAGGCAGCCAAAACAGCGAGGTGGTGTAACAACAACCAGGAATATTGTTCTACGTTCTGTGGAGACAGGATGGGTAAACAACAGGACTCAGTCACCCGCGCAAACAGATGATGACACTAAGGTCAGGGGCCTTCTTTTGTACTGTGGGAGATGCAGTACCAACCTGACCAATCAACCAATCTGATTGGGGGGGGGGGGGGGTGCAATTCAATGTTACGGTGTTCTTAAAGGTTGCTATAATCCATATACTCTATACTCAATTTTATGAAAATTTCTGCATTTTTGTAAACAAGGAAATTATCTAACATTTTGTAAATGTTGACATATTAATAAATATATTACAGGATGTAATTTGTCAGTTGACACATACTAGAGAAAACATTTGTATACATGATACATAAACAACACAATGAATCCTTCAACTTGTCAAATGCGTAAAAAGCCCATGTGACCAGATTTATTTTAGATTAATTCCTGGATACGTTTCATATCCAGGATGGGTAAACAACAGGGCTATCCAGCCACCCGCACAAACCAATGGTGACTAAGGTCAGGAGCCTTGCTTTGAATTGTTGGAGATGCAGTACCAACCTGATCAATCAATCTGACTGATATCCATAGACTACATGAAGTCACTATATCTGTCAGACAGATTATTCTATATTTGAGGCCACACCTTACTCATAAATCTGTCTTCTATTGTATTTATCAAAAATTCAGCATTTTTGTAAACAAGGAATTAAATAACATTTTGTAAATGTTGAAATATACAGAAATATATTACAGGATGTAATTTGTGAGTTGGCACATACTAAAGAATATTTTTGTATGCATGATACTCCATAAACAACTAAATTAATTATTAATCATGCCAGATGTGTGAGAAGCCCATGTGATCAGACTAATTCCTGCATATGTTCCTTTGAGCATCTCCCAGAAAATTACAAATGCATTTTGTGTTGCCTCAGAAGGCAGCATTCCCAGCTAGCACATTTGGTTCCTTGGAAGTTGTAGGAACGTACATTTTTGGATTCACATTGATTGTGGAAATGAAGCCATAAGTTCCCTGACCTGTAAATCAGAATGTTTTTTTTTTAAATGTTCTGAGACCAGAAGTTACAATTTTGTCTGTTCTGTGAACGTTTCTTTAGGTTGCAGGGAGGTTCTGAGAATGTTTTACTCTGGCTCCTTGAAAATGTATGCTCTCACTACTGTAAGTCGCTTTGGATAAGTGCGTCTGCTAAATGTAAAATGTTAACATTTAAAGTTTTCCTGGGAGGTTTTATTAACGCTCTTCAGAAAGGAAATGATAGGTTAACTGGAGTTTTTTTTTCAATAACACCGCTAGCTTATTTTGGATGAACTTTTCTGAATTCCAAGCACAGATAGGACATACAGATATTAATTTCCTTATACATTAATCATTCAAACACGTGTATTTTTTTATTGTGAGACAGCATTGGTGAAATTCAAACCTATAATCTTCTGTTTTCTATCCATGGACTTAGTCCTCTGGGCCAATAGCATGGAGCTAGCATGTCATGTTGTTTTATGCATAAAAAGCTGTTAATTTTTGTCTATTTAGTGGCCAATTGCATTTCGCTACACCCGCAATAACATCTGCTAAATATATGTACGTGACCAATTTAATTTGACTTAATTCAATATTTTTATTTGATTTAACAAGTTAGAGGAAAGAGAGAGTTTTGTTGATGCTGAGAATGGGATGTATATGTTTTTAAATAACATTCTTAGAACGTTCTCTGAATGTTTCTAAAGTTTTCTTGTAGTTTTTATGGAAGGTTTTCTTAACATTCCCGGAACAGTTTGAGAACATGACTTTAAATAGAACCATGAGGAAACCTGTAGGAAACATTATGCAAAATAATTGAAATTCCCACAGAAGAATGTTGTTTCTTTACATTCTATGAAACTATTTGAGAACATTCCCAATGGAAAACCAGTTAGAGAACATTCCTGGAACTTTACCAAAATTGAAATAAAATGTTTGACATTTTTGGAAATGTTCTGTTAAAGTAATGAAAAACCAAGATTACATTTGTTTTTGTCAAGTTCCTTAAATGTGCTGAGATTGGAAGTGGATGGCTGCAAACTTTCTACTTTTAAACTCGGACAAAACAGAGATGCTTGTTCTAGGTCCCAAGAAACAAAGAGATCTTCTGTTGAATCTGACAATTAATCTTAATGGTTGTACAGTCGTCTCAAATAAAACTGTGAAGGACCTCGGCGTTACTCTGGACCCTGATCTCTCTTTTGAAGAACATATCAAGACCATTTCAAGGACAGCTTTTTTCCATCTACGTAACATTGCAAAAATCAGAAACTTTCTGTCCAAAAATGATGCAGAAAAATTAATCCATGCTTTTGTCACTTCTAGGTTAGACTACTGCAATGCTCTACTTTCCGGCTACCCGGATAAAGCACTAAATAAACTTCAGTTAGTGCTAAATACGGCTGCTAGAATCCTGACTAGAACCAAAAAATTTGATCATATTACTCCAGTGCTAGCCTCCCTACACTGGCTTCCTGTCAAAGCAAGGGCTGATTTCAAGGTTTTACTGCTAACCTACAAAGCATTACATGGGCTTGCTCCTACCTATCTCTCTGATTTGGTCCTGCCGTACATACCTACACGTACGCTACGGTCACAAGACGCAGGCCTCCTAATTGTCCCTAGAATTTCTAAGCAAACAGCTGGAGGCAGGGCTTTCTCCTATAGAGCTCCATTTTTATGGAACGGTCTGCCTACCCATGTCAGAGACGCAAACTCGGTCTCAACCTTTAAGTCTCTACTGAAGACTCATCTCTTCAGTGGGTCATATGATTGAGTGTAGTCTGGCCCAGGAGTGGGAGGGTGAACGGAAAGGCTCTGGAGCAACGAACCGCCCTTGCTGTCTTTGCCTGGCCGGTTCCCCTCTTTCCACTGGGATTCTCTGCCTCTAACCCTATTACAGGGGCTGAGTCACTGGCTTTACTGGGGCTCTCTCATGCCGTCCCTGGAGGGGGTGCGTCACCTGAGTGGGTTGAGTCACTGATGTGGTCATCCTGTCTGGGTTGCCCCCCCCCCCCCCCCCCCCCTCCTTGGGTTGTGCCGTGGCGGAGGTCTTTGTGGGCTATACTCAGCCTTGTCTCAGGATGGTAAGTTGGTGGTTGAAGATATCCCTCTAGTGGTGTGGGGGCTGTGCTTTGGCAAAGTGGGTGGGGTTATATCCTTCCTGTTTGGCCCTGTCCGGGGGTGTCCTCGGAGTGGGCCACAGTGTCTCCTGACCCCTCCTGTCTCAGCCTCCAGTATTTATGCTGCAGTAGTTTATGTGTCGGGGGGCTAGGGTCAGTTTGTTATATCTGGAGTACTTCTCCTGTCCTATTTGGTGTCCTGTGTGAATCTAAGTGTGCGTTCTCTAATTCTCTCCTTCTCTCTTTCTCTCTCTCGGAGGACCTGAGCCCTAGGACCATGCCCCAGGACTACCTGACATGATGACTCCTTGCTGTCCCCAGTCCACCTGGCTGTGCTGCTGCTCCAGTTTCAACTGTTCTGCCTTATTATTATTCGACCATGCTGGTCATTTATGAACATTTGAACATCTTGGCCATGTTCTGTTATAATCTCCACCCGGCACAGCCAGAAGAGGACTGGCCATCCCACATATGCTCTCTCTAATTCTCTCTTTCTTTCTCTCTCTCGGAGGACCTGAGCCCTAGGACCATGCCCCAGGAATACCTGACATGATGACTCCTTGCTGTCCCCAGTCCACCTGACTGTGCTGCTGCTCCAGTTTCAACTATTCTGCCTTATTATTATTCGACCATGTTGGTCATTTATGAACATTTGAACATCTTGACCATGTTTTGTTATAATCTCCACCCGGCACAGCCAGAAGAGGACTGGCCACCCCACATAGCCTGGTTCCTCTCTAGGTTTCTTCCTAGGTTTTGGCCTTTCTAGGGAGTTTTTCCTAGCCACCGTGCTTCTACACCTGCATTGCTTGCTGTTTGGGGTTTTAGGCTGGGTTTCTGTACAGCACTTTGAGATATCAGCTGATGTACGAAGGGCTATATAAATAAATTTGATTTGATTTGATTTTGATTTGATTGTTCCTAAGCCAAGCAACTATCCTTCACCATTACCTGAAAGTTCTGGCAAGGTTGTATGGAAAATAATGATAGGACAACCACACTCTCACCAAGCTCTAAGAAATGGTTCTCAGAACGTTATGTGCCAGCTGGGTTGTCCTCGTGTGTACTTTCCCATTGACTGGACAGAACAAAGCAATGCTTGAATCAAGCCATGTGAATATAGCCCTATTATGTTTGAGGACATCTGAGATGTTTCAGCCTGTTTACTGTGAATGGAGGAACTGCAGAAAACTGATACCATCTCAAACTCCGATAAGAGATGTGAATTATTTGAAAGGCAGAACAAAAGAAAAGACAATCTGCTAGGTACATTTGAAGCAGAAATTATAAAGGCCTAGCCTATGCCATGGCACGTGACTGCTACCTGATACCTACACAAGGTCTGCTTCTGACTCTACTTTGTCCCTTGTTAAAATAGCTAACCCCATCAGTGAACTGAATGCACAGCAGATTGTCTGAGGTTCTGATCTGTTTGCACATGTCAGAGATAGTACACATATAAATGTACACAATTAATTAAATATGGCCTATAATTCCCACTTTAAGCTAACCATGTAAACTCAGAAAAAAATAAACATCCTCTCACTTTCAACTGTGTTAATTTTCAGCAAACTTAAAGTGTAAATATTTGTATGAACATAACAAGATTCAAGAACTCACACATAAACTTAACAAGTTCCACAGACATGTGACTAACAGAAATGGAATAATGTGACCCTGTACAAAGGGGGGGGGGGGGGGGAGTCAAAATCTAAAGTAATAGTCAGTATCTGGTGTGGCCACCAGCTGTGTGAAGTACTGCAGTGCATCTCCTCCATATGGACTGCACCGGATTTGCCAGTACTTGCTTTGAGATGTTACCCCACTCTTCCACCAAGGCACCTGCAAGTTCCTGGATATTTCTGGGGGGAATGGCCCTAGCCCTCACCCTCTGGTCCAACAGGTCCCAGATGTGCTCCGGGCTCTTCGCTGGCCAAGGTAGAACACTGACATTCCTGTCTTGCAGGAAATCACGCACAGAATGAGCAGTATGGCTGGTGGCATTGTCATGCTGGAGGGTCATGTCAGGATCAGCCTGAAGGAAGGGTACCACATGAGGGAGGAGGATGTCTTCCCTGTAACGCACAGCGTTGAGATTGCCTGCAATGACAACAAGCTCAGTCTGATGATGCTGTGACACACTGCCCCAGACCATGATGGACCCTCCACCTCCAAATCGATTCCACTCCAGAGTACAGGCCTCGGTGTAACGCTCATTCCTTCGATGATAAACACGAATCCGACCATCACCCCGGGTGAGAGAAAACCACGACTCGTCAGAGAAAAGCACTTTTTGCCAGTCCTGTCTGGTCCAGCGACAGTGGACCATAGGCGACGTTGTTGCCAGTGATGTCTGGTGAGGACCTGCCTTACAACAGGCCTACAAGCCCTCAGTCCAGCCTCTCTCAGCCTATTGCAGACAGTCTGAGCGCTGATGGAGGGATCGTGCGTTCCGGGTGTAACTCGGGCAGTTGTTGTTGCCATCCTGTATCTGTCCCGCAGGTGTGATGTTCGGATGTACCGATCCTGTGCATGTGTTGTTACACGTGGTCTGCCACTGCGAGGACGATCAGCTGTCCATCCTGTCTCCTTGTAGCGCTGTCTTAGGTGTCTCACAGTACGGACATTGCAATTTATTGCCCTGGCCACATCTGCAGTCCTCATGCCGCCCAAGGCACGTTCACGCAGATGAGCAGGGAGGGACCCTGGGCATCTATCTTTTGATGTTTTTCAGAGTCAGTAGAAAGGCCTCTCCAGTGTCCTAAGTTTTCATAACTGTGACCTTAATTGCCTACCGTCTGTAAGCTGTTAGTGTCTTAACATCCATTCTACAGGTGCATGTTCATTAATTTGTTTATGGTTCATTGAACAAACATTGTTTAAACCCTTTACAATGAAGATCTGTGAAGTTATTTGGATTTTTACGAATTATCTTTGAAAGACAGGGTCCAGAAAAAGGGATGTTTCCTTTTTTGCTGAGTTTAGATAAAAGAGATCTTACTATGTAGTTATTATATCCTCCTGAGTATCAAGACACAAGGCGAGACCCGTATGCAGATACAGGAGGCAGATGGTTGGAGTCTTACAATGTTTAATAATCTAAAGGGGTAGGCAAGAGAATGGTCATGGACAGGCAAAAAGGTCAAAACCAGATCAGAGTCCAGAAGGTACAGAGTGGCAGACAGGCTTGTGGTCAAGGCAGGCAGAAAGGTCATGCAGGCGGGTACAGAGTCCAGAAACAGGCAAGGGTCAAAACCAGGAGGACTAGAAAAAGCTAAAGTAGTATGGGAAAAACACACTGGTTGACTTGACTAAACATACAAGATGAACTGGCACAGTGAGACAGGAAACACAGGGATAAATACACTGGGGAAAATAAGTGACACCTGGAGGGGGTGGAGACAATCACAGGAAAAGGTGAAACAGATCACTGAGACCACCCCCAAAAAAATTGAGTTTTTAAAATATTTAATGTAAAAAAAATTACATAACACAAGTGTTTGGGGTGGGAATTTTTTTTTTTTACCAAGAAAGAAAAAACAAAACAATATTGTTATTTATCTTTTATTGTAAATGCAAAATTGTCTTCTGTAGTGGTCATTAGAACGTAAATATAAAAAAATCTACATTACAGTCAATGGGTATAGTAGGTGAAATACATAGTTGTAGCATCCAGGTGTCCACTACAGAGAACATTTCTTGATAAGCTCTTATTTAGCTCTTATTTAAGGTTACAAAAAATATAACAGAGTCCTGACAACTCATTTAACTATTCCTGAGATATTCACTTACTAGAAACAGTTTGAGTGTCAAACTCACAAAAATTATAATTAATAATTAGACACACTTCTTTTAAAATGTCCATAAAATGTGAACATTTTGACTGCAGCCATTTTTTAAAGAACCATCAAGATACAGTTGTCAAGGTCGCACCCCCACATATGTGATATAATTGAAAAGCCCAGAATCCCAGAGTCCTCTCAAAGGGACAACAGGACTTAACACAGTGGCTTGTATGGCCTCCGAGATACGGACCAAGAACTGATGTCCACTAGAGAAGACAAAAATGATTTGCTGGGTCTCAGCTGGATCTGGGGTTGTATGATGGATGTCCTGGGATAAGTTGGTCTCTGGTGTCTTCTCTCACATGCAAGCCATCAGACATTTGATACCAGACATGTTTTAATCCACAGTGATTTATTGGTTTCATGACTTGGCTGCAGGTGTATTTTCAGCTCTCTCTGCTATGACTGAAGATCCTCTGAGATAGCTGACAGATAGACCTCTTCTTTAAGGAATACTTTATCAAGTGTTTTTATATCGATATTGAGTTGTTTAATAAAAATACTTGGATTGATTTCGTGAACATCTACATCAATGAAACGTTTCTGAGTTATCTGAATTCAAATCTCAGACTAGTATGCAGTTGTTTACTCGATTTTATATGATGACTTACCTAGCTTTTGTGTAATCTTTCTTATAATATTATTGGAATTACTAATAATGACAGTAGATGAAGAAAGAGTACGGCTTCAATTAACCTCTGGCCAAACAGTTCTAAACGTAACTATTTTCCTCTGACTGGCTTTAGCCAGAGACTAGATATTTTGCTTAAAAATGGAAGTTAAGACATTGTAATAACACAAAATTATTAAACAACAATTTTTCTAGCTATTCAACAAGTTGTTTTGTGTTTTGTATTAACAATTCCAGCCATGGTCCCATTTTCTCGCACGCAACAGTTAAACCAAGGTTCAAGGGGATTATATGTCTATACTGATAATCCAAACGTTTCGATAAATGAATCCGTTTCAGGACACGCTTCGTGCCTTGGGACCTCCTTACCTTGATCCTCAGCCTCACAAAGACATTTGTTTCTAATCCGAAGAGCAAAGATTTTCCATGGTAATTTAAAACAACCAAGAGGAGTGAGAGAAAAACAGGAAACGCATGTGTCTTTGACCGGACATCACAGATCTTAGGACCCCTGGGGCACTGCTTGGATTCCCAACTGGACCTATTGTTGAGTACCATGACCAGAGAGAGGCTGGCATACGGTACAAAGAAACACTAACAACACTGGTTCCACATCAATAGAGAAAAAAATGTATAGTGATGAATTTCACAAGATGTCAAATGTGTGATCTACAAAGAGACATAGTTTGGAATTAATTATTCTCAACTAATGTTGAGCTATACTTTATAATTACACCTGTCACTTAAACAAGAGACAACAGAACCAAATCCAGGCTGTCCTATAACTCTCTATATTCCTCTCTCTTCTGCAGTTGAGGTTTTCTCTTATGAATGTACAACATACCTTAAAAATGATAATCATCCAAGGAACGGCTCAGTGGGATTCCTCAATATGGTACCTCATAAAGTAACGAGGACACAATGTTCTTGAGGTCAAGACCAATGCATGTCAGCACTAGGATAGGAATCTGACATGGATTGAAGTTCTGGACTGATGTTAGCTCTCCCTTCATGTCTGTGCTTTCTTACTATTCTTACAGCTCTCAGCTCGTGAATTATTTATGTATAATGGACAAATATCCCCGTATTCCTGTCAGTACCTCTCCTCTTTCATCCTTTTCCCCACTATGAATATCAGACTGTTCCAAATGCCAGACAGCCTTCACACAGCACTCCTGCTGAATCAAGGAACATGGATGCATGTCGGAGGAGGCATGATGAATTGAATTCTCTTGGATGAGCAAATCAGACACCAACATAAACATTTTTACCTGAAGAGTGTTACACAGGTATATAAGACTGGGTGTAGTCGGGGCCAGGTCAAGGTCATGTTATGTCTGTTGTGTCTGTTCATCAGGTTTTTATCAAAAAATAATCAAAACAAAGGCCGAGGACACCATCCACAATATGGCATGAATAGGGTCAAAAGTGTGGAGTGAACATATGCTTCTACAAGTAGACTTAGTATGATTGATGTTGCCTCCCTTGTATACTGAACAAAAATATAAACACAACATGCAACAATTTCAAAGATTTTACTGAGTTATAGTTCATATAAGGAAATCAGTCAACTGAAATAAATAAATTAGACCCTACTTGGGACCCTAATAAATTAGACCCTGATCTACGAATTTCACATGACTGGGCAGGGGCGCAGCGATGGATGAGACCAGCCAATCAGAATACATAGCATAGATGAGACCAGCCAATCAGAATACATTTTTCCACACAAAAATGACATTCCTGCAGTCAACATGCCAATTGCACACTCCCTCAAGACTTGAGACATCTGTGGCATTCTGTTGTGTGACAAAACTGCTAATTTTAGAGTGTCCTTTTATTGTCCCCAGCACAAGGTGCTCCTGTGTAATGATCATGCTGTTTAATCAACTTCTTGACATGCCACAACCTTCAAGCGGATTGATTATCTTGGCAAAGGAGAAATGCTCACTAACAAGGATATAAAAAATAAGCTTTTTGTGCGAATGGAAAATGAATTCTCATGAAACATGCAACCAACACTTTACATGTTGCATTTATATTTTTGTTCAATATATTATGTCAGCGTAAGATTTAAACTTGCACCAGAACACACCCTTGTGCCAATACCACAATTTTTCAAGAGAAAAAGTCATTTATTCACCATGTGTGTGTGCAGATGTGAAGGATGTCCCGAGAGTTGGTTTTAATTAAGCGATTAGAAGGCTGTGGAAAAGCATGAGGAATTTCCAGTCCTTCTCTTGGCGACATTTTGGGAGAGAGTCCAAAAGAATTTCCCCGTTGCTCATATCGGCTAATGAAACCTAAGCATTTAATGATAATAGAATAAATATTGTGAAATTATTTTCAAGAAATCTTAGCCAACGTTCACTTAGCATGATATTATGTATGGTTCATTGGTACAGCTTGGATAGGTTGAGATATTGTCACATATCAGCAACAAGCATCAAACATGCTGTCTGGAAAATATGTCCAAGGAAATACTCTGTAATAGCAATTTGCAGAGATGTGGTTGAAACCTCATCTTAGATGTAGAAACTCTGCTACTCAAAATCTCTACCAGTCCCCCTTGCCTTGCCACACTTATCTCAATAATCTGTTGACAGAGACCTACAGCGTAGCGTTGGTGTGAGGAAGTTCAGCCTTGAGCCAGTTTGGCAGTGGTGCCTCCAGAGGCCCAGTGAGAGCATTCAACAGACATGATTATGTGAGTGGGCTGTCTGACAAGGCTTCTAAACAGAGAGAGTGTGAAGATGAAACCTTCAGGATCTGTTTGTCTCTTTGATGCGGTCCGCCTCCAGACAGTCCCAGAAGAGGAAGGCCTGCTCTTTGTCACACGCTAAACCTCCACACTGTCAGCCTGAGCCTGTATGTGTTTCTCTCTCTCAGGATGTCTAGTTTTATTCTCCTCAGCATCTTCTCCAACTGAAGGTGTACTTGACATCTCTGGTGTGTTGTCTAATTGGACACACAAAACAAATATTTTTTGTGCCGTGCCTCCAACCTCTTTTCCTCTGCTTGAGCCAAGACACCCATTCAGCCTGAAAGGCGCGCAAAATCAACACGTTTGCCTGGAGTTCAGGACAGCAAGCTCACTGGCAAGGTAACTCACCATTAAATGGGAACAGGCTGTCCACTCCCTGGGACATGGCACAAGGATGTAAGGCCTTGTCTTCAACTTTTCCCCCAAAACACCCAGCCAGGCACCAAGCGGAGGGAAGGTGAAGGGGATCTAATGTCGCAGTCATGACCTAGCTGCACCCCTCTTCTCTCTCTCTCTCTCTCTCTCTCTCTCTCTCTCTCTCTCTCTCCCTCTCTCTCTCTCTCTCTCGCTCTCTCGCTCTCTGTTTGGCTCAGGAAGAAGTGTTTATGTTGGCCACAAGCTGGTCCTGTGACTTATGCTGAAAACACTACATTCTGTTTAGAGAAAAACACACTGAGGAGTTTTCTTGTCTCAAGAGAGCACATTTGTTTGGATAGGATAGTCTCGTGTCTAAACAAACCTGACAGAGAAATAGCATCCACCTCAGTAAATTGTCGTTCATCGCTTCTTTACTTTGTTACATTTATCAGGTGATAGTATACATTATCTCCTGCTTTTGGGGTAGAGAGATCCTCTGACATTAGTGTAGGTATGAGAGCTTTCTATTCTGATGGAAATTAAAATAGATTTTGGAAAATGTTTTTGTTGGCCAAACATGATTGCGTAGTCCTTTAAATAAAAAAAACTATGTTTCATGGAAAAGAACGTCCTAAAAAGTAACTGAACATTTGTTGAAGGAACCCATCAATTTCACATGAATTGCAGTTCACTGATTGTGAATTTTGCCTCAAAATATTGACCTCTTCTAGATAAAACCCTTTAGGGAAAGACAGTAGGAAGGGACTTCTGATTAGGATCAGCAACCAAGGGACTAATAGTGAAGCAAATGATTTGTATTCCCACTATCAAAATGAACTGGCCTCTTCCAAGATGCAGAGGGGTTTAAAACATCTGGTTGAGAGAGAAAACCCCGAAAGACCAGCTTTTTTTCTGGGGCCAAGTCTGTGATCACTCGAGCAGAACATTAGAGCAACACATTAATGTCTGAAATGTGGTTTTATGGTTCAGTAATTGTCACTTGTTCCGTTAAGCGCAGCAGAGTTCAGATCTCTTCCTGGTAACTCTGATTCATGCTCTTGGCTCTCTGTACAGGAGTCAGAGGAATCCCTCTTTGATAATCCTTTTCCATATAATATCAGACCAGAACCTTTGGAACAGAGGACTGGAAGCCTTCAAATCATTATGTTCTCTGCTCCATAGTTTTGAATAGTAGAGGAAATTAAGGCATACAGTGTGGCAAAAAAGTATTTAGTCAGCCACCAATTGTGCAAGTTCTCCCACTTAAAAAGATGAGAGAGGCCTGTAATTTTCATCATAGTTACACTTCAACTATGACAGACAAAATGAGAAAAAAAAATCTGAAAATCACATTGTAGGATTTTTTATGAATTTATTTGCAAATTATGGTGGAAAATAAGTATTTGGTCACCTACAAACAAGCAAGATTTCTGGCTCTCACAGACCTGTAACTTCTTCTTTAAGAGGCTCCTCTGTCCTCCACTCGTTACCTGTGTTAATGGCACCTGTTTGAACTTGTTATCAGTATAAAAGACACCTGTCCACAACGTCAAACAGTCACACTCCAAACTCCACTATGGCCAAGACCAAAGAGCTGTCAAAGGACACCAGAAACAAAATTGTAGACCTGCACCAGGCTGGGAAGACTGAATCTGCAATAGGTAAGCAGCTTGGTTTGAAGAAATCAACTGTGGGAGCAATTATTAGGAAATGGAAGACATACAAGACCACTGATAATCTCCCTTGATCTGGGGCTCCACGCAAGATCTCACCCCGTGGGGTCAAAATGATCACAAGAACGGTCAGCAAAAATCCCAGAACCACACGGGGGGACCTAGTGAATGACCTGCAGAGAGCTGGGACCAAAGTAACAAAGCCTACCATCCCTAACACACTACGCCGCCAGGGACTCAAATCCTGCAGTGCCAGACTTGTCCCCCTGCTTAAGCCAGTGCATGTCCAGGCCCGTCTGAAGTTTGCTAGAGAGCCTTTGGATGATCCAGAAAAAGATTGGGAGAATGTCATATGGTCAGATGAAACCAAAATATTACTTTTTGGTAAAAACTCAACTTGTCGTGTTTGGAGGACAAAGAATGCTGAGTTGCATCCAAAGAACACCATACCTACTGTGAAGCATAGGGGTGGAAACATCATGCTTTGTGGCTGTTTTTCTGCAAAGGGACCAGGATGACTGATCCGTGTAAAGGAAAGAATGAATGGGGCCATGTATCATGAGATTTTGAGTGAAAACCTCCTTCCATCAGCAAGGGCATTGAAGATGAAACGTGGCTGGGTCTTTCAGCATGACAATGATCCTAAACACACCGCCCGGGCAACGAAGGAGTGGCTTTGTAAGAAGCATTTCAAGGTCCTGGAGTGGCCTAGCCAGTCTCCAGATCTCAACCCCATAGAAAATCTTTGGAGGGAGTTGAAAGTCTGTTGCCCAGCAACAGCCCCAAAACATCACTGCTCTAGAGGAGATCTGCATGGAGGAATGGGCCAAAATACCAGCAACAGTGTGTGAAAACCTTGTGAAGACTTACAGAAAACGTTTGACCTCTGTCATTGCCAACAAAGGGTATATAACAAAGTATTGAGATAAACTTTTGTTATTGACCAAATACTTATTTTCCACTGTAATTTGCAAATAAATTCATTAAAAATCCTACAATGTGATCTTCTGAATTTTTTTTCTCATTTTGTCTGTCATAGTTGAAGTGTACCTATGATGAAAATTACAGGCCTCTCATATTTTTAAGTGGGAGAACTTGCACAATTGGTTGCTGACTAAATACTTTTTTGCCCCACTGTATGTCATACTCAGAGACATACATCTGGTCATACATATACATGGACTGTGTATGTATGGAAAGTGCTTTTGCTTTATCCATCACAGTTGGGATGGAGAGTTGGGTCAACAGATGCTACTTTTTCATATCTCCTCTCTGCACATCAAACAATGAGTATAGAGTACATTAGCAGTACATCAAATCAAAATCAAATTAAATCTAATTTTATTAGTCACATGTGCCAAATAGAACAGATGTAGACCTTACAGTGAAATGCTTACTTAAGAGCCCCTAAATGACAGCACAGTTTCAAAAAATATGGATAAGAATAACATATAAAAGTAACAAGTAATTAAAGAGGAGCAGTATAAAATAACAATATATACTGGGGGGTGCCGGTACAGAGTCGATGTGTGGGGGCAGCGGTTAGTTGAGTTCGTATGTACATGTAGGTAGAGTTAATTAAAGTAACTATGCACAGATGACAACAGAGAGTTGCAGTGGTGTGGAGAGGGGAGGTGGGGGCAATGTGAATAGACTGGGTAGCCATTTGACTAGATGTTCAGGAGTCTCATGGCTTGGGGGTAGAAGCTGTTTTAGAAGCCTCTTGGACCTAGACTTGGCACTCCGGTACCGCTTGCCGTGTGGTAGCAGAGAGAACAGTCTATGAATAGGGTGGCTGGAGTCTTGACAATTTTCAGGGCCTTCCTCTGACACTGCCTGGTATAGAGGTCCTGGATGGCAGGAAGCTTGGCCCCAGTGATGTACTGGGCCATTCGCACTACCCTCTGTAGTGCCTTGCGGTCGGAGGCCGAACAGTTGTTATACCAGGCAGTGATGCAATCTGTCAGGATGCTCTCGATGGTGCAGCTGTAGATCCTTTTGAGGATCTGAGGACCCATGCCAAATCTTTTCAGTCTACTAGGTTTTGTCGTGTATGCTTCACGACTGTCATGGTGTGCTTGGACCATGTTAGTTTGTTGGTGATGTGGACACCAATGAACTTGAAGCTCTCAACCTGCTCCACTGCAGCCCCGTTGATGAGAATGGGGTTGTGTTCGGTCCTCTTTTTCATGTAGTACACAATCATCTCCTTTGTCTTGATCACGTTGAGGGAGAGGTTGTTGTCCTGGCACCACACTGCCATGTCTCTGACCTCATCCCTATAGGCTGTCTTGTTGTTGTTGGTGATCAGGCCTACTACTGTTGTGTCATATGCAAATTTAATGATGGTGTTGGAGTCGTACCTGGCCGTGCAGTCATGAGTGAACAGGGAGTACAGGGCGGGCTGAGCACGTACCCCTGAGGGATCCCTGTGTTGAGAACCAGTGTGACGGATGTGTTGTTACCTACTCTTACCACCTGGGTGTGGCCCATCAGGAAGTTCAGGATCCAGTTGCGTTTAGTCCCAGGGTCCTTAGCTTATTGGTGAGCTTTGAGGGCACTACGGTGTTGAACGCTGAGCTGTAGTCAATGAATAGCATTCTCACATAGGTGTTCCTTTTGTCCAGTTGGGAAAGGGCAGTGTGGAGTTTAATAGAGACTGCATCATCTGTGGATCTGTTGGGTCGGTATGCAAATTGGAGTGCGTCTACGGTTTCTGGGATGATTGTGTTGATGTGAGCCATGACCAGCCTTTCAAAGCACTTCATAGCTACAGATGTGAGTGCTATGGGTCGGTAGTCATTTAGGCAGGTTACCTTAGTGTTTTTGGGCACAGGGACTATGGTGGTCTGCTTAAAACATGTTGGTATTACAGACTCGGACAGGGAGAGGTTGAAAATGTCAGTGAAGACGTTGGCTAGTTGGTCAGCGCATGCTCGCAGTACACATCCTGGTAATCCGCCTGGCCCTGTGGCCTTGTGAATGTTGACCTGTCTAAAGGTCTTACTCACATCGGCTGCGGAGAGCGTGATCACACAGTCTTCCGGTACAGCTGGTGATCTCATGCATGTTTCAGTGTAGCTCGTCCGGTAGGCTTGTGTCACTGGGCAGCTCTCGGCTGTGCTTCCCTTTGTAGTCTGTAATGGTTTGCAGGCCCCGCCACATCCGACGAGCGTCAGAGCTGGTGTAGTACAACTTGCTCTTAGTTCTGCATTGACGCTTTGCCTGTTTGATGGTTCGTCTGAGGGCATAGTGGGATTTCATATAAGCTTCCGGGTTAGAGTTCCACTCCTTGAAAGCGGCAGCTCTATTCTTTAGGTCAGTGCAGATGCTGTCTGAAATCCATGGTTTCTGGTTGGGTTACTGTGGGGACGACATCATCGATGCACTTATTGATGAAGCCAATGACAGATGTGGTGAACTCCTCAATGCCATTGGAGGAATCCCGGAACATATTCCACTCTGTGCTAGCAAAACAGTCCTGTAGCTTAGCATCTGCTTCATCTGACCACTTTTTTATTGATCTAGTCACTGGTGCATCCTGCTTTAATTTTTGATGGTAAGCAGGAATCAGGAGGATAAAAGGAGGGTCAGATTTGCCAAATGGAGTGCGAGGGAGAGCTTTGTATGCATCTCTGTGTGTGGAGTATAGGTGGTCCAGAGTTCTTTTCCCTATAATTTCTATCAACATTTAACATGTTGATAGAAATTAGGTAAAACTGATTTAAGATTTCCTGCATTAAAGTCCCCGGCTACGAGGAGCGCCGCCTCTGGGTGAGTGTTTTCTTGTTTGCTTATGGCGGAGTACAGCTCATTCAAAATGTCTTGGTGCCAGGCTCTGACTGTGGTGGTATGTTAACAGCTACAAAGAATAGAGATGAAAACTCTCTTGGTAGGTAATGTAGTCTGCAGCTTATCATGAGAAACTCTACCTCATGCGAGCAATGGCTGGGGTCTTCATTAGATATCGCCTCCCCTGTCTTATCAGATGCCGCTGTTCTATCCTGCCGGTACATCGTATAACCAGCCAGCTGTATGTTGTCGTTGTTCAGCCACGGCTCCGTGAAGCATAAGATTGTACAGTTTTTAATGTGCCGTTGATAGTTTAATGTTCCCAATAACTCGTCCATTTTATTGTCCAAAGATTGCATGTTTGCGAGCAGAATTGAGAGGAATGGGGGTTTATTCGATCGCCTCCAACTCCTCAGAAGGCAGCCCGCCCTCCGGCCTCTCTGGGTCGGGGGGTTGGGGCCTGTTCCCGAGGGAGCCGTACATCCTCCGCCTCGGGCTCGTCAGAGTCGTGAAAGAAGAAAAAGGATTCTGCTAGTCCGTGGTGAGTAATCGCAGTCCTGACGTCTAGAAGTTATTTTTGGTAATAAGAGACGGTTGCGGCAACATTATGTACAAAAATAGTAAAGAAATAAGTTTACAAAAGTAGTAAAAAAAATAAGTTAACACAGATAAACCAACAAAAAAACACAATCGGTTGGGGGCATGTAAAACGTCTGCCTTCTGCTCCGGCGACATTCTATTTATTATATATATCTTCTTTATATCTTCTTTATTTAACCTTTATTTAATGAGGCAAGTCAGCTAAGAACAACTCATTATTTACAACGACAGCCTAGGAACAGTGGGTTAACTGCCTTGTTCCGGGACAGAACATGAAAGCATCATTTGTGAAATTGTTTTACAGCACAGAGCTCATGTCTTTTCTGACTGGAAATGAATAGAAAATGAATGGACTAGACAGTGTTACGTTGCTGCGTAATAATGCTGGTCAAAATACAGGAACTCAGTAGAGGGCTTAATACGGCCTGTTTGCTTCTCCTCTGCTTTATACTTTCACTATAAACGGCTCGATTCCACCATGGTGCAGATTATCAGTCTCTGTTGCCCTCTAAACCAAAGGCTATGCTAATAAACAAGTTAATACATACTTGCTCCATTTATGTTTCTATGTAATATAAATGTAATGAGTCCTCTCTACTAGCACTTGTGAACATGATCTCTGATTATTAGATGTGTAACCGTCTGAAAGCCTTTGATGGGAGTATCCCAATGAAATCCCATTTGAACTGGTAACATAAGACATTTTTACAGTGGAGATTTCCACACATTTTTCTGTTTCTGCCCTTCTGTTTTTCTTCACACCCCCTGGTGGTAAATCTAGTGTGTGGGATATAATATTCCCTGAAACACAAAATTAAAAAAACACAGATAATATTTAAACGTCATGTCTGTGAGGTTAAAAGCTTCTTTAATGTGTTTCTCATTGAAGACTTGCTGAACATCCATTCCTAACAGCAGGAATGGAGAGAGAAGGTTTTACACATGGAGATCCTAATTGTAATTCCTAATTATATGGTTCTACGTACATCCCTATAGTGTAACACTACTGTAGTGTAATGTGATTTTAAGTGTATTGATGATTCATTTATATGTCGCTTAGAAACAATCATGTTTTCATTAAGAACATAAATCCACTCTAAGATCTGTTGAAAGGACAGGAAGAGAAAGAGACCCTAGTCTCAGGCCACAATAGATAGTCTGACTCACGTCACTCCTGATCAATTATTTTTACAGCATCATCAATCAACTGTTAGTTCAGCAGATTACCTCCTATGTTTATGTGGATCACAGTTCTACATATTGCTATACCTCCTTTCTCCTCTAGAGTCCAATTCCCTAACCCCTTTGCCTCATTTTGTGATCTTAAAGACGACATCAACCATAATATGTATCATTTATTTCATACATGCAATCTGATGGAAGGGTTGTTGACGGCGCCACAGGGCATCAGAGCTACAGATGTAGGATCTTAATTTGATCACCATGTTGCAGGAGAACCTTCCTGCAATGCAGGGACTTTTAAAACTTATTTTAGGTTTAAAAAGGCTTCTGTAGATTGTAATTTCCACTTTGAAATTTCAGATTCGATTTTCCCAAAAAATGTATCAACCCAGACAAACATTTCCATTAATTATAATCCACATAATAATTCACATTTCCTGTTGCTGCAGGATTATTTTCCTGCTGTAGCAAACTGCAGCAAATTAAGATCCTACACCTGTCCTGTACATGTGCTATGTGGGATAATGATATTTGCAATGTCCCTTGTAGGGATGGCAGCCAATACGCTCAGATGTCCCCATTGACAAGATGTTCAGAACGCCACCCTGCATGATGCCTATTCTGGGAAAGCCCTGATTGTGAAGACATGCCTTTTTCCTCCAGGTCTCGTCCCCATCCCGTTTTAATTGCTGTCTGGGGCTCGTAAACACGGGACACCATCTTTTATTTATAGGCTGGGCTTCTTCCTGGCTGTGATGGGAATCAATTAGGTAGTTGAGCCCCATGGTAAGCTGCAGTCTAATGAACTCCTATTGAGACATCATATAGTATCAGTGTTCCAGTTAGATGCTGCTCTCATGAGTCCATGTCTCATTACCTCAACATGCATAATTGATAGTGTCGTATTTAGCAGCTACATTTAGCTGAATGCTGCATTTCAGTACTTATGTTTTGCCTGTGAGCAAATTTAAATTGGGGCTGACTATGTTGTTGGCTGTAAGCACTTGTTTTGAGACATTTCACAACCCACTGGGCACAGACATTAGTTCAATGTCAACTTCTGATTTCCGTTTGACTGAGTTGTCAACCACTGTGAATTCAACGTGAAATCAACAAAATATCACTGTTACTGATATCACTGTCACTGTTATTGGATTTAGGTTAAAAGTTAGGTGAAAATAAATTTGAAATGCCCTTATGTTGATGAGTTTTTGCAAATCCAATGAGTTTTCCACATTGATTCAATGTCATCAAATAGAGTTTTGGGGTTGAAATGACAAGGAAACAATGTTGATTCAACCAGTTTTTGCCCAGTGGGTAGGCTCATCTCCAATCAATATTCCTGTGGTCACTCACAGTTCGTCATGATTCAGTTGGGACTGTTCTAATAGTGATGGTCTCTCTCGTCACTGTCCAATAAAACAATATAAACTAAATCACCAGGATTATGATTAGCTTATTGTCTCCTATTTGACTGAAAGAGCATGTTGGTTTATTTATGATAGATTTAATGATTCCACTAAATTCTCAACCTAACTTGCCTTTCCCTTTCCAGCCACCTTTGACCCTCATATTGCCTCACCACAAGGTTATTCTCATGCGCCTGATTTATTTAATCCCCCACAGGGAAATTCCTCTGCCTCGTTACATTCAAATGTATTGGAGTCATCAAGGCCCAAACAGGTTGCTTAAGATATTGAGCCAAACATGTATTCCATGAGCGTGATTCTCTTATTTCTTTTGCTGAGCCAAATGAGAAGAGTTGTCAGATTTCCGTCATAAAAACATTCTGACTACTGGTACGTCATATGTCGAGGTGTTTCCTGCTCTCACTGACTGACTTAGTCATACATTTTATTTAATGTTGGATTAATGTAATTTGTTTGATTGACAGATCATGCCGTGTCTTCATCTAGTAACTGCAGTTTTCACCATCTCCTGCAGAGGATAGTGGGGCCATTGAGGCAGCTGGCAGTCAAATGCAACTAAATAGAGTGAACTAAGAGAAGCATTTAGTTTAAAGTAATGATTAAATATAAAATATAATTGAAAATAACTGAATATCTTCAAAATCAAACCAGGAATGGCTCAGTATGCAAAGTTTTGCCATGTACTGTATCCTTGGTTGAACCCAAATCTTTCCCTCAGGAAGGAATAAAAGTGAGAATGTATGTAACTTCTGCTAATAACAGACTACGTAAACCTTATCATTCCCTAATGGACTACTGCTACATCCCAATGACACATAGCGGGTGCCTTGGTTGAGACTTTAAACAGGACAGTACAGTTTTAAACACAGAGCGTAAAAATAAAACCAGTACAGGGGGTGATAAAATCTTGGTAAGAGTGCAGTATTTTGGGGTGTTTACTCTATGTTAACACAGAAACATTCCTCACAGATATGTAACACCCAGTCCCTACACTCTACTCTATTACCATAGCAGAGTCTATTCAGGGAATTGCGTAGCCATTATTCCATCCTATATACAGTATATCACAAAAGTGAGTACACCCCTCACATTTTTGTAAATATTTGAGTATATCTTTTCATGTGACAACACTGAAGAAATGACACTTTGCTACAATGTAAAGTAGTGAGTGTACAGCTTGTATAACAGTGTACATTTGCTGTCCCCTCAAAATAACTCAACACACAGCCATTAATGTCTAAACCACTGGCAACAAAAGTGAGTACACCCCTAAGTGAAAATGTCCAAATTGGGCCCAAGTCAATATTTTGTGTGGCCACCATCATTTTCCAGCACTGCCTTAAAACCCTCTTGGGCATGGAGTTCACCAGAGCTTCACAGGTTGCCACTGGAGTCCTCTTCCACTCCTCCATGACGACATCACGGATCATCATCACAGATTCCGTTTGAGGATGCCCCACAGATGCTCAATAGGGTTTAGGTCTGGAGACATGCTTGGCCAGTCTATCACCTTTACCCTCAGCTTCTTTAGCAAGGCAGTGGTCGTCTTGGAGGTGTGTTTGGGGTCGTTATCATGTTGGAATACTGCCCTGCGGCCCAGTCTCCGAAGGGAGGGGATCATGCTCTGCTTCAGTATGTCACAGTACATGTTGGCATTCATGGTTTCTCAATGAACTGTAGCTCCCCAGTGCCGGCAGCACTCATGCAGCCCCAGACTATGACACTCCCACCACCATGCTGGACTTTATGCAAGACACACACGTCTTTGTACTCCTCACCTGGTTGCCGCCACACACGCTTGACACCATCTGAACCAAATAAGTTTATCTTGGTCTCATCAGACCACAGGACATGGTTCCAGTAATCTATGTCCTTAGTCTGCTTGTCTTCAGCAAACTGTTTGCGGGCTTTCTTGTGCATCATCTTTAGAAGAGGCTTCCTTCTGGAACGACAGCCATGCAGACCAATTTGATGCAGTGTATGGTCTAATTACTGACAGGCTGACCCCCCACCCCTTCAACCTCTGCAGCAATGCTGGCAGCACTCATACGTATATTTCCCAAAGACAACCTCTGGATATGAAGCTGAGCACGTGCACTCAACTTCTTTGGTCGACCGTGGCGAGGCCTGTTCTGAGTGGAACCTGTCCAGTTAAACCGCTGTATGTCTTGGCCACCGTGCTGCAGCTCATTTTCAGGGTCTTGGCAATCTTCTTATAGCCCAGACCATCTTTATGTAGAGCAACTATTCTTTTTTCAGATCCTCAGAGAGTTCTTTGCCATGAGGTGCCATGTCGAACTTCCAGTGATCAGTCAGTATGAGGGAGTGGGAGAGCGATGACACCAAATTTAACACACCTGCTCCCCATTCACACCTGAGACCTTGTAATACTAACGAGTCACATGACACCGGGGAGGGAAAATGGCTAATTGGGCCCAATTTGGATATTTTCACTTAGGGGTGTACTCACTTTTGTTGCCAGCCGTTTAGACATTAATGGCTGTGTGTTGAGTTATTTTGAGGGGACAGCAAATTTACACTGTTATACAAGCTGTACATTCACTACTTTACATTGTAAAGTGTCATTTCTTCAGTGTTGCCACATGAAAAGATATACTCAAATATTTACAAAAATGTGAGGGGTCTACTCACTTTTGTGATATACTGTAGATACTGTAGGTATCTTGATGCATGGTTAAATATAAACTCCCACATTGAAATAGAGGAATGCCAAAAAACGAACTCAGTGGTTCTGAAGTAAGAAGTAATGTTAAAACTGAATCGCTACCTGCCAGCTTATTCACCCAGAGAGATAGAAGATAGTGTTCTGTCACTCACTGTTTTGTGCATAAGACCTTTAGCCTGGTCTATTGGCTAACTACTGACAGACAGTTGTAATTTAGGTGCAGTCATTGGCAGTTGATGGATCTGAGGAGAGGAAAATCGGTTGTACGTGAGAGATAGAGAACAACACGTGTGGACAGAATAGCCAGCCAAACTTTAAAGACCATTCAATCAAACCCCTGTGATTAGTCCTATTTAGATTTTCTGTCACACTGTGAGCATTTTTCCATTGAGTATTTAATTCCTCTTAATTTTGTCATTGTTTTCACATGAATTCTCTTGAATCTTCAGTTACAAAATGACCCAGATGTTGGCCAATGCGTGGTTGTTGATGAATGAAGTCCATATAAGGTTGCGCCGGAAAAGTATGATTCTAAATGTCTCTGTTCGTCAGTCCTCCCCCGACTCTGAACACTGTGTGGGATGCAGTGTTAGCCTTTGGCTCTCTTTTTTTCCTTCATGTGCCGTTGCACAGTAGTCCGCCTGAATGACACTACCCAGCTGTGTGGATTAGTAGGGCGTCTCTGACCGCTGCCTGACCACAAAAGGACAAGAGGAAAACATAGTGAATGAGAGAGGCTGATCATTGCAGATTTAGAGCCAGATTTGAGTGTTATCTGTGGTCTGTTTTGGTCTATACTCATATCAGGAGATCCAAAAGATATGGATATACTGTATGTAATGACTCCCGTGGAGGATAGCAAGAACAGTGTGGGATTTCCCATGCCTCCTTTCACTTAAGACTTATCTCCATCCACGACTAACACACACACACACACACACACACACACACACACACACACACACACACACACACACACACACACACACACACACACACACACACACACACACACACACACACACACACACACACACACACACACACACACACACCCAGGAGCATTGGTGGTCACTATGAACCCATCAATCTCCAGAAAGGCTAGAATGATGCATTGCACCACCAGATCCCGATGGCGTCCAAACCTTCCTAATGTTGCCCATCTTTATGTCAGACTTTGTAGACACTATGTACTGTATAGATATTGTGTATTATTTCCCTCCTCTGTGCAAACATTAGTCTGTCTATTTGCTTTCCCACATACATTTTTTGTTCATTTTTTGTTTATTTTAGAAGGTGTATCTATTTCAAAGCTATGATTCAATTGGTTTCAGTGCTACTGTATGCCTGAGGTAACGGACTAAAGATTAATTATTGGCCGATTTCACTATGACCCAGTAGTAGCCTCTGAACTCCAGATGAGCACATACTCTACTGAATAATTTGACAGGGTGATCTGGTATCATGCAATACTGAGTGAAAAGCTTTATGATGCCATGCTATTTACAAGGGACTTGGACAGCCAATCGTTGAGCTCCTGAACAGACAGATGGAAGCCTACCGCTCATAAATCCCAAAGTATTGAAAACATGAAGTCATTGGGAAATATTGCTTTTAACATGTCCTCCTCAATAGAAGTCTTTCAAATGGAAAATTCTCGTAAAGAATTTGATTTAAATAATACAAAGGGCTTCTTGTGCTTCATAAATGTTTTTCGGACTTCAATAACAATAATGTAAGTGTCAAAATGATTTCTTTATTTGGAATTGAGATTTGAGATTTTCATGACATAAGAGTTGGTAGGGTGACTTTTTAACAGGTTAGAACAAAACTTTCTTCACGGTTTCTTTGAAGTTGCAACTTTCACTCCCAGCCATATCCTCCATAAACTCCACTTCTACACAGACTCCCCATTCCAGGATCAGCAGGTGCGCCATTCAGAACGTGCCCAGCTTTAACGTGCACAGCTCTGCGGCTGAAAACGACTAATTTTTGGGACTTCAAATGGCAACAACTGATACATTCACATTATAGTAACTAGGCAAAACAATTTACCATCATGTTTTGTTGTACCAGAAATGTGCTCCCCGTTAATAACATTACTCTCTTTGTTCTCTTTACTCAAAATAAGGAATAAAACATGTTTCCATTTAGTATTTAGCCTTCATCCAGTGCCACTCGAGGCGCAGCTCGAGCTGTTGAGTGAAGTGTAGCCTAATGCACAGACCCCTGCTCTGTTTATCTCCATCTTTATCTCTAAACAAGGCTCCCAGAATCAGTGCTGTTATTGCTTCTGAGTGATCACGTTACTTGGGTGAGAGGAAAACAACGGAATGAGGAGATAAAGTAGGCAGTTATGTGTATACTGTATCTTAAGTGCATATTGTCTTCATATGTCTATTGTTTCACACTCTTATCCGTTTCCCATAAGGCCTTATGCTTACTAATGGGGTCACTGGGTTTTGCAGGGTGAAGTCACATGTTAATTCATAAAGCTATGCAGGTGGGAGAGATGAGAATCATGATGGTTGAATGGTCAACGGTTTGCATGTCTTTTCAACATAATCATCGATACTGTTTTTTCCATGATTGGTTTGAACCCATTAAAGACCAATTTTACATATCAGCTGGCTTTTGGTTTCAGTGGAAGTGCATGTGTCACTGTTTAAAACCATGTGACACTAACCAGAACTCAGCAATCTGCACATTGGATTTTGTGACCTAAATCAAAACAATTTGTTTTTGATAACAGATCTAATGGACTGACACACCTGTGCTCTATTGTGAGTGTGCCTGTTTGTTGAAATCAGGGGATCTGGAAGGACAGATGTGGGTCTGGTCCAGAAGCTTAGAGAACAGTCAGTCTGGCCAAAGGGGATGGGCTGCAGAACAGAGCACAAATAAAATGATTCCACCCCTCAGACTTTTGGCTGAGAAAAAGGAGCCAATTCCTGCAGGAAATAGTTTGTTATTTGACTTTGTTTGGTTTACTTGATGTCATAATGATGGATGAAATCTATGGGGTCCACTTCCTCAGCAGTGTCTTCCATTAGTTACAGTATATGATGTTTGTGTTGTCAGTTGGACTGTGATTTAAGGATTCATTAAGAAGTGTACTCTTTCATCAGGTTGCACTCCTATTACATGCCCTGCAAACAAAAATTGTTGTTAGGATGTCTCCGGAACCACACGAAATGGTCACCTAAAGTCGTCAGGATGTTGTTTCATGGGCCTGTGGAGGTTTTGTCTAGTTCCTGATTTGTTGCGGGGACGTCCCCAAAGATAATTTTAGAATGTTCTCAGGACGTTGTGCCATGGTCGTGTGTAGGTTTTTGCATAGTACCAGGTTTGTTCCAGGGACGTTCCCAAGAATGTTAATAAGACGCTCTTAGATCGCTCTGTCATGGTTTTTGTCTAGTTCCCGGCTCGTTCCGTGGATGTCACTTGATGGTCGCAAAGAAAAGTTCTCCCCCTCAATAAAAAAACATTCCAACCAGGGCACACACACACTAGTTTCATTACACATCACCCCTGTTACTGTTGTCAAGCCCATCAAGGCCCTGCTGGTGAACCACCGATCCATTCACAGCTTTCTGTCTGTTGGCAATGTTAGGGACATGCCCCCACACACACACTTTGCTTTTAACATACATATTTGACACACATGATTGTTATTGTTAATTTATACACAAACTATTATTTAACATGTCGTAACCTGGGATTTGAACTCACAACCTCTACGATCACAGCATTCTGATCTTCCTGCTACGCCATCATGTCTGTTTCAATCACTGAGTTCATCTGTATTCCTGCATGTTGCACTTCATAGTACATCTCAGTTAAAAACACACTCAAGAAAGCCTATTACATTTATCATAGTGATTCAGGAGTAACATTAAAACAAAATCACATGCCTCACCAATACTAAACAACTATACAGAAACTCCCAAATTGCTGAAATAAGTCAATTCAATCAATGACGAGAGAATAGTCTGATTAACTGATAACTAAAATAGCAGTGCAGATAGCGCTCTCCTGCTAAGTGCAGAGATGTATTATTAGTAATGAATATGTAAGGGACTTCTGGGAATACTCCAGACATTGTGGTGCTTTGTTGAAAAGTCAGTACTAAGTGATCATGTTAAATGTAATTATTTTGTCATTGATTAAAGCTTTTTCACACTATTTTAATTGAACATTATACCACTTACCTTAAAATCCCCATACTATTTCCTTACTTTATTTATAATGGTTTGGGACACCTGGAACCATCACATGATATCCTGAAGACTAGTAAAATGAAAGTCCCTATAATGTCCTAAAAAGGTCCTGACATGGTCCTCAATGATGACCTGGTAACTTACAGGGGGAACTAAACAAAAATTCCCCATGGACCATCATGTGATGTCCCCTTGACCATAATGAAATGTCCCATGGATAACGTCCTATCAGACCCAAATAGGAAACTTTTCGGAACATTCCCTAATGGACATCAAAATACCGTATTATAACGTTATACTGCAACCACACGGGGACCTGTACTGACTGTCGTCTCAGGGTCCAGAGGTTACATTCTCAGAACGTCAGAGGGAGGATGTCTCCCCAAAACTCTTAAACGACATAATGGGAACAGTGCATAATGTCTTTGTTTGCTGGGTCCTCTCTGGTCACAAGACAGACTGAAGTCTAGAGACACAGGGTGAATAACTCCAAACACTTAAGCCAGGAGACTGTCAAAGAAACCAGTGTCTCACTTCACATCCAGAAACCTTTTCAACTCTCCTGTCAAGTTGTTGGCCGGCTTGCCCATCATCTCATAGGTACAGTATTTATTCTGGTGCCGCTTTGCTTCGAACGCTGCGCCTGGGCCTATTCTTCCAATTCTTCATCTGCAGCAATGCCGACAACAGAGCATCATGATACCATGTTGCAGATTGGAGCATTAGTTACCTCACCCAAGTGGTACAGGGATAATGAGCTCATCATCATACTCTGATTGTCTCTCAGCCGTTAGGTGATTTACTGCATCGCCGCTAAATGCCAAGGCATCTGGAGGCATGGCCAGTTCCCCATAGGAAAAATAGGCTCACGCCATGACGTGTTCCTCAGACCTAGTTAAAAGTGTGGTTCAAAGTGCAAGGCTGTGCGCCCCACCAGTATTTTTGCAAAAAAAAGAACTCAGAAGCGCATTCCAATAGGAGAGATTTGTCAGATGTTCTCTGTAAGCTAAGGTTTGGGATGGGACTGATGGTAAATGAGCTTCTGGAGTCATTGGTGTTTTACAAGGGTTAAGTCAGTGGGGTAACTTAGAGAGCTTTATCGATATTTAGAAAGTGCCTTAAGAAAGATCCCATCATGGTTAGCAACACACCAAGGAACTGTGACTGTATCAGACCCGCTGAGCCCTCGTCTGTCAGACTATGTTTCCCCAAATGACCTGCTCACACATTATGCTCAATGCTAATGACATTGATAAGTTATGTGTTTTCAGTTTGAGGTGTTTGATTGCCGAGGGGTGAAAATCCTCTGAAGTGGTATTGACATCTGCAGTCACTCAGTTAGATAAGAGCCTTGAACGCAAACACTCTCTCACTCTGAAGCCTAAGTGTATTTAAGAGATGGGCACCGGATGCAGAACAGGGTTCAACATGTTCAGTACGATGGCCTTCACTGCTGTAGACAAACCATATTTGATTGGTGTTTCTGGTGTTTCAAGGCGTTTCTGAATGGACCCAGTAATTGATTACTGGATTACCAAGAGTCCTCCAGCTCCAGGTACCACAGAGTTTGTGGAGGGTGTCAGAACACTGTGATTGATCAATCAAGCCTTGGCTGCTGTTGACAGCCTTGTTCACAGCAAATTCCCAGGGACGGTGAATCAATCAGAGGAGCTGCTGTTTGTTTGGGCTGGTTACCTCTTCACAGGCGTCCTGTAGCCCGCAGACTGCAGCCAGCATAATTTACTTCCCCCCTGCTCTTGTTTTGATACAGCATTAGCCAACTGGAATAAATAAAGATGTAGCATGCGTCCCTTGATACACAAACCCATGCAAATAGGATGTCCTGGAAGCTCCCAAATTATCCCATGATTGCGGCGCAGAATGAGTTGTTTATCCCCAATGGGGACGGCCCATTGACCCCGGGGATCGAGAATAAATGCCACTGCTAGATCAAATGAAAGATGATACTACATAGCAATGGGGAGTGACTGTTAATCAGACTTAGTGGCATTACAAGGAAAGAGAACTGTAGCCTTCCCTTGATTATTTAGATATGCTTTTTTTCGGGCATTTTTCAAGCACTGAGGTTGAGCCAAAAATAGCCCATACAGATAGGAGGGTAACTTCACTAATCAAGCCAGGAAAACAGCCTGATTACCTCAACTATATCTGAACCTTGAAGTCATAGAATTGTCTCTGACCAATTTCATAGTACAATTTCATATGCTAATATTATGTCTTAGGCATATACTGTATGACAACTTATTTGGTTACATGATGACTTGTGTGGACTAAAAGCAGGAATGAATAACCATGAAGATGTATCGCTGATTCATTGATGTATCATTGAACACATAATTTAGAAATGCTATAGGACCCAGCTTTCCACTGGGGACTGAGGGAGTAGACTGAGGAAGTATCTACGTGTCCACAATGTTCAATCACTCCACAATCAGGCACAACTTTGATAGACTGCAACACTCAGGACACGTCATCGAATGGTAAAAACCAGACAGTGATAATTTTGCCATTACATCTCTCGGGCATTGTTTCGGCTAACCCCAAAAACCCCTCAGGTGCAGCCTCGATGTTGACCCAGCATTTGAATTCATTGTGAAGTACTGCAGGGAGTGATCCAATCACAAGGGATAAATGGAAAATAACAGGCATGTGGAAAACACTTCAGAGTAGATGAGAGTGGATCAGGGGAAGTTTTACATGGATGCACAGTGCAGTGGAGGAGCCAGAGCATCTGGTTTGAGTTCAGTCTGTCCCAGGAACCCTGCAGGCAGGAGAGGGCTGGCACCTGATGAATGGGGCTATTATTGGAGGCTTGGACTCAGCACAGCACAAACACCCAGTTCAAGCCACACTCTGATATATACAAATAAGCACTTCACCATTAACACGTATGCAGTGTGCACACAGACACACACATACACATACCCTATACATCATATGATGCACGCAGTACAAAAAATACATTCTACTATGCACAGATATATAAACGCAACATGCAACAATTTAATAGATTTTACTGATTTACAGTTCACATAAGGAAGTCAGTCAATTAAAATAAATTCATTAGGCCCTAACCTATGGATTTCACGACTGGGAATACAGATATGCATATGTTGGTCACAGCTACCTTTAAAAAAAGGTAGGGGCGTTGGACCAACATGGGACCAACACTTATACTTTTGTTCAGTGTACATGTGATATACACTCAAGCAAGCTACATTCCCAACAACAGGGCCAATGATGGTAGTGGGAAATGTAGGCTGCAGTGTATATTCTACAGACAGGATGAATTGAGATATTATGGCCTATTGAGTGGTGATGTGTAAATGTGCTCCTTTCTGTCGATATTATTAAGTGTGTTTTTGTTGTTCTGAATCCACAGTCCGGGTAATAGTCCAGTACACCACTTGACCCTCACTCCCCTCCACTCATCAATCAATGCTAAAGCCAGATTCTCTTATGATTCGACAAATGTATTTGCCTCATGAGGTTATCGAAGACCCCCTACACAGTGCGTTGAGCATTTTTCTAAGAAATTACATGAGCGATGCATTGTCCGTCAAACAAGCAGGACTGTGTGCACACCTGTGGTTTTAAATATCCTGTATGGATGCAGTGTCACACAAGAGGACATGCTGGGAAATACTGTCAAAATAGAGACTTTAGAGTAATCTTTCCTGCAGTTGGAGTCTATTAGAACCTGAAACTGAAAATGTCTGGATCATCAAATACTCAGCTGCAGTCTCTGTTAGTAAGATTAGTAATTTCTTGGTTTCTTTTAGTAAGATACTTAACTTGAATGTCTTGGTAGGTTTTAGTAAGATACCTAACTTGAATGTCTTGGTAGGTTTTAGTAAGATACCTTACTTGAATGTCTTGGTAGGTTTTAGTAAGATACCTTACTTGAATGTCTTGGTAGGTTTTACTAAGATACCTAACTTGAATGTCTTGGTAGGTTTTAGTAAGATACCTAACTTGAATGTCTTGGTAGGTTTTAGTAGGGTTGAGTAGGGTTGAGCCAGGGTTGAACATACGGTTAGGGTGAGGGTTGAGCCAGGGTTGAACATACGGTTAGGGTTAGGGTTGAGCCAGGGTTGAACATACGGTTAGGGTGAGGGTTGAGCCAGGGTTGAACATACGGTTAGGGTGAGGGTTGAGCCAGGGTTGAACATACGGTTAGGGTTAGGGTTGAGCCAGGGTTGAACATATGGTTAGGGTGAGGGTTGAGCCAGGGTTGAACATACGGTTAGGGTTAGGGTTGAGCCAGGGTTGAACATACGGTTAGGGTGAGGTTTGAGCCAGGATGAACATACGGTTAGGGTTAGGGTTGAGCCAGGGTTGAACATACGGTTAGGGTTATGCCAAGATTAAGATTAGGGTTAGTACTTTTGGGTTAGTACCTCTTTGGACCCGTAAGGTGTCCGCCTGACTCTGTTTTTGACCCAAAGTGCAGGAGCCTGACTCTATGTAGCTCCGACTCCATTACACCACTGGTGCTAATAGATGATTTAACCAGAACCACTAATACCACATAATATCCATGTGAAATAAAACCACAGGGACCAATGCTCTGTGATGACCCAGGGTTACCACAGAACACCAGATTATGTTCCCTTGAGAATCCTGGTGAACTACTGTACACAATGAGCATAGTTACAGTCCAGATGGGAACAATAGGACAACTTCCTATGACATCAAAATATTATCAATAGATCCCAATAACTCGGCAAGAGAGCACTTTATGCAAGGAATCTGTTCAAACAGAGACATTTTTGGGAAAAAAAATGAGTTTGACAGATCTCATTCGATAACAGTGTGTCCAGAGTCAACTTTGTTTCTACAGTTCTCTGGCTCCAGTTTTTTTAATGTGAAACATAACTGCTATTCATTCACATTTATTCACAGACCAACACAATTATCTGGCTTTCAGATACACAGACACTAAGAATCTGGCACAAACAAACTGTGGAAAGGTGGATAGTCTGGAGTTGTTGATTCAAAGTTTGTTTTCACTTCAGCAAAGATTTTAGTTTGTATTCAATCTTCATTTAATTTTTTTTGGTATTTATCCAGGCAAGTCAATTAAGAACGAATGCACAATGACGGCCTGGCACTTCTCCTTTTTGAGAAATTGTAAATCCCTGATTCATATCACAGGCATTTACAGCAAATTATCCAGCAGCGGATGGAGTGGAATGGAGACCCGTCTATCTGATGGAGAAAGAGAGAGCGAGAGAATGAGAGCGAGAGAGAGAGCGAGAGAACTAGGGAGAAGGTTTTAGGGAGGACTCTGGGGAGGTGGAGAGGAGGAACAGAGTGCCAGGGCAGAAGAGGAGTGCATCTAACTCCCAGACCAGTCACACAGACTAAGTGAACTCTGTGAGATGTCATCTCCTCCAGGAGAGATGGATAGAAAGGATCTTATAACATAACATGGGAGGCTGAAGTACCACTTCTATTGAAATATTTCACCTCCTTTGATATGTATCATAACACAGCTGAGTGAGAAGCAGCACTTTCATTTCTATAATCAATGCCCTTTAATGTGTCAGCACAAAGTCATCCTTATAACAGTAAACTATTTTAGTCAAGGCCTGAGAGGTATATTACAAAACAGAATCAATGACTTTGTCACGACTCCCCTTCCCGTTCGATGCTGCCGATCCCTTTTCCCCTTTTCGTTTTGTTTGGTCTAATTGGTTTCACCTGTTCCTTGTTTGGGGTTTTGGGTTGGGGTTATTTAAGTTCAGTTAGCCCGCCTGTGTTTGTGTGGGCTTGTTTGCTGTTTTGGTACAGGAGTGTCCTGTCATTTATTTCCGCTGTACAGCGCATGTACCGGTGTTGTACATTTTGGAGTGTTTGACGCCTGTGTTCGGCGTTACCCTCTTTTGTTCGCTGTGATTGTTCCGGAATAAATGGTGTTTCAGAATCCTCTGCTCTCTGCGCCTGACTCCACACACATCACTCTTCGAAGCCTGACATTTAGCCAGCTAACTTTCCTAAATATCCTGAAATAACTTGTTATTTTTCAAGAAAGATACGTTTGAAATGGGCATGGTACAAGTGACTCAACAACCAAAAACACATATCTAAGTTTAGCATTGTTAATTAATCAGAAAATCTATAGTTATTTCTGGTTGTTTATCTAAGTCAGCTGGGTAGCTCGTTGATCCTGCTTTGTAGTATACCCCTCTGTAATATCCGTCCTGGGATTTTATGTGCAGTGCAATTCCTGTCCCTATCTCTTCTGAAGCTGACTAATATATCAAAAGAACAGCACACAATGTGGCCATTTGTACAGTATCAAGAGAAAGTTAGACAGGTGGAGAGATACATGGATCACATTACAACAAGCTGAAACACAGAGTGTTTACAGAACACCGCAGAGGAAAATGCACCCATCCTGACACGTCTTCTGGTCCCGTATTTGCATGAAGACCATTCAAATCTCATTTCCATCAATCAGACACAAGATGCCTTCATGTTGGAATGTTGTTCTCTGAAGGTATTTATAAAACTACAGTTGAAGTCGGAAGTTAACATACACTTAGGCTGCAGTCATTAAAACTAGTTTTTCAACCACTCCACAAATGTCTTGTTAATAAACTACAGTTTTGGCAAGTCGGTTAGGACATCTACTTTGTGCATGACACAATACATTTTTCCAACAATTGTTTACAGACAGATTAGTTCACTTAAAATTCACTGTATCACAATTCCAGTGGGTCAGAAGTTTGCATACACTAAGTTGACTATGTATTTAAACAGCTTGGAAAATTCCAGAAAATTATGTCATGGCTTTAGAAGCTTCTGATAGGCTCATTGACATCATTTGAGTCAAATGGAGGTATACCTGCAGATGTATTTCAAGGCCTACCTTCAAACTCAGTGCCTCTTTGCTTGACATCATGGGGAAATCAAAAGAAATCAGCCAAACCTCAAAACAAATTGTAGACCTCCACAAGTCTGGGTCATTCTTGGGAGCAATTTCCAAAGGCCTGAAGGTACCACGTTCATCTGTACAAACAATAGTACGCAAGTATAAACACCATGGGACTACGCAGCCGTCATACCGCTCAGGAAGGAGACACATTCCGTCTCCTAGAGATGAACATATTTTGGTGCGAAAAGTGCAAATCAATCCCAGAACAACAGCAAAGGACCTTGTGAAGATGCTATCCACAGTAAAACGAGTCCTACATCGACATAACCTGAAAGGCTGCTCAGCAAGGAAGAAGCCACTGCTCCAAAACCGCTATAAAAAAAGCCAGACTACGGTTTGCAACTGCACATGGGGACAAATATGCTACTTTTAGAGAAATGTCCTCTGGTCTGATGAAACAAAAATATAACTGTTTGGCCATAATGACCATCGTTATGTTTGGAGGAAAAAATGGGGAGGCTTGCAAGCCGAAGAACACCTTCCCAACTGTGAAGCACAGGGGCGGCAGAATCATGTTGTGGGGGTGCTTTGCTGCAGGAGAGACTGGTGCACTTCACAAAATAGATGGCATCATGAGGCAGGGAAAAGTATGTGGATATATTGAAGCAACATCTCAAGACATCAGTCAGGAAGTTAAAGCTTGGTCGCAAATGAGTCTTCCAAATGGACAAAGACCTCAAACATATTTCCAATGTTGTGGCAAAATGGCTTAAGGACAACAACCTTCCACAACCCAAGCTTGTGGAAGGCTACCTGAAATGTTTGACCCAAGTTAAGCAATTTAAAGGCAATGCTACCAAATACTAATTGAGTGTAAGTAAACTTCTGACCCACTGGGAATGTGATGAAATAAATAAAAGCTGAAATAAATCATACTCTATACTATTATTCTGACATTTCACATTCTTAAAATAAAATGGTGATCCTAACTGACCTAAGACAGGGAATTTGTACTAGGATTAAATGTCAGGAATTGTGAAAAACTGAGTTTAAATATATTTGGCTAAGCTGTATGTAAACTTCTGACTTCAACTGTATGTAGTCTCTGGGAAAAAATGACACAAAAAAAGCAAGTAAGTCAGCTTTAGAGACACAGTATGTTTTAGTGTTTTAGGGGGTAGGGACTAGAGGACAGAGTTTGAAAACGTACAGTTTCGTAAGGATCTCACATGGGTGTGTATATTTGATAAAAATAAATCAAATAATGACTAATAAGCTGTTAATATGGACAGGAACAATGGAACCATGCAAACGATTTGGAATTAAACAAGCAGCATCTGTGTGCCTCTCCTAACTGGGATCTAGCCACTGATTGGTTGGGTGGTGTACACAAGCTCAGTGTGTTTCCACCAGAAATGAATGGCCAGAAATATTTCAGAACTAAAATGCAGGAAAGGGGTTTATTACCTCACTGGTACAGTCTGAGTTGAGGTTTGTATTTATTTTTATTTTACCCCTCCTCTCTCAACCATCCGTTACTTCTCGAAAAACCCTATTATGCACACCATCTCCTGGCTCGAAGTTCAGTATGAACAACAACCATTTCTAGCCCATACAGTCGGACCTCCCCCAGTTCTGTTACTGGCACAGTTTAGAGACATGGAATAATGTAACACTACATCATGATGCCAGTGTTCAAAACTAAACTTTCCAGAATTCAAAATATCCTGGCGGACCATATGGGCCTGTAACTAAACCTCACTCTCAAGCAACTAATAAGTTACATTTCTGGTCAAACCTCACTAGTTAATACCATTGCATGAGGCATCTCAAATACAAATATCCTTAATTTCCCCCAACATTGAAATGTTTGCAAATGGTGTATATTCAGATAGGTACAACTGGAACTGTATCAGCGGTGGCCCCTCCTACCCCAGTCTCTTTTGCCCTACAAAGTGAAGGTATATATTTATGTACCCACAATTTACAGGCCTATCTATTGGAAACAGATGCAGGCTTATGTGTGTCAACATGTCACTGCAGAGATTCCTCACAGGCTCATTACTGCATTGGGACTTTATGAGTCCTGTGGAGCGCTGCACTACCCTGCCTCTGCCAGCATATTGGGCTATCTGGCTGAGTGTGTGCACTGTCTGTCATTAAGTTCCAAGCTTGTATGGATTATTAGCCTTGGATAGTGACTCAACGCCTTTATGAGTTATCCACTCAGATCGTTAGCCTACAGGGCACTTCACTGCTGATGGCTCATTGTGGAAGAGAGAAATATTACTATTACACAGACTGTTCTCTCTGATGCCGCACGGCAAGCAGTACTAGAGCGCCAAGTCTAGGTCCAAAAAGCTTCTTAACAGCTTCTACTACCAAGCCATAAGACTGCTGAACAATTCATCAAAGGGCTACCCAGACCCCTCTTTACGCTGCTGCTACTCTGTTTAATATCTATGCATGGTCACTTTAACTCTACCTACATGTACATATCACCTCAATTACCTCGACTAACCGGTGACCCCGCACATTGACTCTGTACCGGTACCCCCTGTATATAGCATCACTATTGTTATTTTACTGCTGCTGTTAAATGATCTGTTACTCTTTCAATTTTTTTTTTTACTTATCTACTTTTGATTAAAAACATTAAAGCATTGTTGGTTTAGGGCTTGTAAGTAAGCATTTCGCTCTAAGGTCTACACCTGTTGTATTCGGTGCGTGTGACAAATACAATTTGATTTGATTTGATCACATATAAGTGTGGGTAATTCCTCCCACGGGCCTCATCCACATATGGTACATCTGGCACTAAACTGTAGCAGAGTTATGATTACTGATTGTTCCATGACAAGTGTCCTGACTGTCCTGTAAGGATCCAAATAGGTCAGATCAGCTTTGCAAAAAATAACTTCAACCAGACCCCCTCTCACCTGCAAAGGGGGGAGAAGGGAACAGGTGGGGGGTTGACAGCTCACGCCCTTTTGTAAATCAAGGACAGAACATTCAACTATCTCCCTCTGGAAAATGGGTTAAGAATTAACATATCAGACCAGAAAGACATTGAGCTGTAGCTCACATTTAAAGTGGTAAAGTGGTAAAAGTGGTAAAATTTCTTCCCGTACAATCACTGGTACGGCTGATTAGCTGTCATAAGTAAAGTATATAGAAAAGCGAATTTAAGTGGGACCACTCTCTTCAAACCATCGTATTCTACTACTCTCATCACCCCATTGGGAACCTGGCAAGCCTATCTTCAAAGAAGCATTTTCCAGAGCGAATGGAAGTAGAATAAACTCTGCAGTTCTGTTCAGGACTACATGACATGTCACCGGATACCAGACGACAGCATAGGAGAACAACAGTAGAAGATGGGTGGGGACCCCTTTTGGACAATCGGAGCCTCACCAGCATGCCTCAAAAAGGCCCAACATCCTTTCCAAGAAGGCCTGGTTCCAACGGAAATATACAAAGAACCAAGGCATTCACACGTAAATACATTCAAGTGAGTAGTTTCTAAAATGTACCAAAGTATTATGTCTCTGTCCCTTCTCTCTTGCCCTCTCCATGTCTTTTGTAACGAGCCACCATATTGTATCAGTCCGCTAGGGACCCGTTTCTAATGTGTTAAGTGTGTATGTTCATCCAAGAATTTGTCTCTTAACTGACTTGCCCAGTTAAATAAACAGAAGAACCACGCTCCCGGTGCTCCAAATCCTAATGTGTCAATTGTTATGTTATTCATTTAATCAGGTAACAATTAAACATAGTTAGTTGATTAGATAAATAACAGTCATCAGATAAATGAAAATAAAGTCACGACACAAGCAATTGTGCAATTTTTGACATTGCTCCTTTTTGTATATGTTATTATTACTGCACATAATACTAAAACAAACATACTCCCGTAAACCCCGGGGGAGAAGGGGGATACCAGCAGGATGCTGGAGCAGTCACCAGTACTTTTTCTATGACAAACAGGCCTTGATTATTGTTTTCTGTGCTGCGTATGAACTGTGGTCTGAATCCTAACTAATCTTAATGGAGAATTATAGATTGATCAATCAGAATGGGAGGGCTGATATTACTAGCATCGCCGCATTAATGGCATTATCTGATTAATGGGAATGGGGTCAGGGTGGAGGAAGTGGGTTTTGGTGTGGCTGGTCGCAGACATGGTTGTTTGATCCTCTGTGTCAGCCTCTCTGCAATTAGAAGCTGGTTATGTGTGAGGAGGGAGTAGATATATGATCGCCCAGAGCAGAGACAGATGGGAATATGGAGTATATAAAACAAATGGAAACAACAACACTATTAATTACCATTTTAAAAGCGTCTATGAAAATAAATCAGAATCAAACAGTTGGACTGATTCTACAGCCTTCTTAGACTCAACAACCCTGAATCAACTATCAGCAGAGAATGAAGCACCAGGTATTGACGGCTTTCCCATAGAATTATGGGAAACGTAATGTCTAGGTTAGTCAAATCAAATTAAATCAAAATGTATTTGTCACATACACATGGTTAGAAGATGTTAATGCAAGTGTAGCGAAATGCTTGTGCTTCTAGCTCCGACCATGCAGTAATATCTAACAAGTAATCTAACAATTTCACAACGACTACCTTATACACACAAGTGTAAAGGAATGAATAAGAATATGTGCATAAAGATTAATGAATGAGCGATAGCCGAACAGCATAGGCAAGCTAAATCAAATCAAATGTATTTATATAGCCCTTCTTACATCAGCTGATACATCAAAGTGTTAAAACCCCAAACAGCAAGCAATGCAGGTGTAAAAGCACGGTGGCTAGGAAAAACTCCCTAGAAAGGCCAAAACCTAGAAAGAAACCTAGAGAGGAACCAGGCTATGAGGGGGGGGGGGGCAGTCCTCTTCTGGCTGTGCCGGGTGGAGATTATAACAGAACATGGCCAAGATGTTCAAATGTTCATAAATGACCAGCATGGTCAAATAATAGTAATCACAGTGAACAGTTCTGGGTTTCATAGCCGCAGGCAGAACAGTTGAAACTGGAGCAGCAGCACGGCCAGGTGGACTAGGGACAACAAGGAGTCATCACGCCAGGTAGTCCTGATGCATGGTCCTAGGGCTCAGGTCCTCCGAGAGAGACAAAGAAAGAAAGAAAGAAAGAAAGAAAGAAAGAAAGAAAGAAAGAAAGAAAGAAAGAAAGAAAGAATTAGAGAGAGCATACTTAAATTCACACTGGACACCGGATAAGACAGGAGAAATACTCCAGGTATAACAGACTGACCCTAGCCCCCCGACACATAAACTACCGCAGCATAAATACTGGAGGCTGAGACAGGAGGGGTCAAGAGACACTAATTTACCACAGTAAATTCATCAGGCTTAAGCCATGTTTCAGTCAGGCCAGTCACATCAAGATTATGATCAGTGACTAGTTCATTGACTATAACTACCTTGGAAGTGAGGGATCTAACATTAAGTAGCCCTATTTTCAGTTGTGAGGTATCACGATATCTTTCAATAATGTCAGGAATGGAGGAGGTCTTTATTCTAGTGAGATTGCTAAGGTGAACACCGCCATGTTTAGTTTTGCCCAACCTAGGTCGAGGCACAGACACGGTCTCAATGGGGATAGCCGAGCTGACTACACTGACTGTGCTAGTGGCAGACTCCACTAAGCTGGCAGGCTGGCTAACAGCCTGCTGCCTGGCCTGCACCCTATTTCATTGTGGAGCTAGGGGAGTTAGAGCCCTGTCTATGTTCGTAGATAAGATGAGAGCACCCCTCCAGCTAGGATGGAGTCCGTCACTCCTCAACAGGCCAGGCTTGGTCCTGTTTGTGGGTGAGTCCCAGAAAGAGGGCCAATTATCTACAAATTCTATCTTTTGGGAGGGGCAGAAAACAGTTTTCAACCAGCGATTGAGTTGTGAGACTCTGCTGTAGAGCTCATCACTCCCCCTAACTGGGAGGGGGCCAGAGACAATTACTCAATGCCGACACATCTTTCTATCTGATTTACACGCTGAAGCTATGTTGCGTTTGGTGACCTCTGACTGTTTCATCCTAACACCGTTGGTGCCGACGTGGATAACAATATCTCTATACTCTCTACACTCGCCAGTTTCAGCTTTAGCCAGCAACATCTTCAGATTAGCCTTAACGTCGGTAGCCCTGCCCACTGGTAAACAGTGTATGATCGCTGGATGATTCCTTTAAAGTCTAATACTGCGGGTAATGGAGTCGCCAATGACTAGGATTTTCAAATTGTCAAAGCTAATGGTGGGAGGCATCGGCGTCTCAGATCCCGTAACGGGAGGAGTAGAGACCAGAGAAGGCTCGGCCTCTGACTGAACCGGTTGAAAGTTTCTGTCAGCTGAATGAGCGACACCGGTTGAGCATTCCAACAGCATTTCCCTCCAGAAGCCATGAGAAAGTTGTTCGGCTGCGGGGACCGTGCGAGGGGATTTATACTACTATCTGTACTTACTGGTGGCACAGATGCTGTTTCATCCTTTCCTACAATGAAATTACCCTTGCCTAACGATTGCGTCTGAAGCTGGGCTTGCAGCTGTTGGAGGTCCTGACGAACCATGTCCAGATAAAGCGTCCGGAGTGAAAATTATGAATGAAAAAAAGTTGAGTGAGGGAAAAACTAAAAATATAAACGGTAATTAAAAATTAAAAACTGTAAAGTTGTCAGGTAGCAAAGTAAGGTTAGCAACAAAACGCACAGCAGCACGCAAACAAGTCTGCAAGTTGTGACCGGAAATGACAATGACTACTGCAAGCAGCCTCACCCTTTTTGGTCTCTCGGTCCCCGCTTTGATGCACCTGTACTGACCTCGCCTTCTGGATGATAGCGTGGTGAACAGGCAGTGGCTCGGGTGGTTGTTGTCCTTGATGATCTTTATGGCCTTCCTGTGACATCGGGTGGTGTAGGTGTCCTGGAGGGCAGGTAGTTTGCCCCCGGTGATGCGTTGTGCAGACCTTACTACCCTCTGGAGAGCCTTACGGTTGTGAGAAGAGCAGTTGTCGTACCAGGCGGTGATACAGCCCGACAGGATGCTCTCGATTGTGCATCTGTAAAAGTTTGTGAGTGTTTTTGGTGACAAGCCGAATTTCTTCAGCCTCCTGAGGTTGAAGAGGCACTGCTGCGCCTTCTTCACCACGCTGTCTGTGTGGCTGGACCATTTCAGTTTGTCCTTGATGTGTACGCCGAGGAACTTAAAACTTTCCACCTTCTCCACTACTGTCCCATCGATGTGGATAGGGGGCTGCTTACTCTGCTGTTTCCAGAAGTCCACAATCATCTCCTTTGTTTTGTTGACATTGAGTGTGAGGTTATTTTCCTGACACCACACTCCGAGGGCCCTCACCTCCACCCTGTAGACCGTCTCGTCGTTGTTGGTAATCAAGCCTATCACTGTAGTGTCGTCTGCAAACTTGATGATTGAGTTGGAGGTGTGCATGGCTACACAGTCATGGGTGAACCGGAAGTACAGGAGAGGGCTGAGAACGCACCCTTGTGGGGCCCCAGTGTTGAGGATCAGCGGGGTGGAGATGTTGTTTCCTACCCTGGGGGCGGCCCGTCGGGAATTCCAGGACCCAGTTGCACAGGGCGGGGTCGAGATCCAGGTTCTCGAGCTTAATGACGAGTTTGGAGGGCACTATGGCTGTAGTCGATGAACAGCATTCTTACATAGGTATTTCTCTTGTCCAGATGGGTTAGAGCAGTGTGCAGTGTGATTGCGATTGCGTCGTCTGTGGACCTATTGTGGCGGAAGGCAAATTGAAGTGGGTCTAGGGTGTCAGGTAGGGTGGAGGTGATATGGTCCTTGACTAGTCTCTCAAAGCACTTCATGATGATGGAAGTGAGTGCTACGGGGCGATAGTCATTTCGCTCAGTTACCTTAGATTTCTTAGGAACAGGAACAAGGGTGGCCCTCTTGAAGCATGTGGGAACAGCAGACTGGGATAAGGATTGATTGAATATGTCCGTAAACATACCAGCCAGCTGGTCTGCGCATGCTCTGAGGATGTGGCTGGGGATGCCATCTGGGCCGGCAGCCTTGCAAGGGTTAACACGTTTAAATGTTTTACTCACGTTAGCTGCAGTGAAGGAGAGCCAGCAGGTTTTGGTAGCGGGCCGTGTCAGTGGCACTGTATTGTCCTCCAAGCGAGCAAAGAAGTTGTTTAGTTTGTCTGGGAGCCAGACATCGTGGTCCGCGACGGGGCTGGTTTTCCATTTGTAGTCCGTGATTGACTGTAGACCCTGACACATACTTCTTGTGTCTGAGCCGTTGAATTGCGACTCTACTTTGTCTCTATACTGACGCTTAGCTTGTTTGATTACCTTGAGGAGGGAATAGCTACATTGTTTGTATTCGATCATATTTCCAGTCACCTTTCCCTGAATAAAAGCAGTGGGTCGCACTTTCAGTTTTGCGTGAATGCTGCCATCAATCCACGGTTTCTGGTTGTGGAAGGTTTTAAAAGACGCTGTGGGTACAACATCATCAATGCACTTTCTAATAAACTTGCTCACCAAATCAGCGTATTAATCAATGTTATTGTCCGACACTATGCGGAACATATCCCAGTCCACGTGATCGAAGCAATCTTGGAATCCGATTATTTGGAACAGTGTTGAACAGACCTGAGCACTGCGCTTCCTGTTTCAGTTTCTGTCTATAGGCTGGGAGCGACAAAATGGAGTCGTGGTCAGATTTTCCGAAAGGAGGGCAGGGAAGGGCTTTGCATGCGTCGCGAAATTTAGAATAACAATGATCCAGAGTTTTGCCAGCCCGGGTTGCACATTCAAAATGCTGATAACATTTAGGGAGCCTTGTTTTCAGATTAGCCTTGTTAAAATCCCCAGCTACAATAAATGCAGCCTCAGGATATGTGGTTTCCAGTTTACATAGAGTCAAATGAAGTTCTTTCAGGGCCGTCGATGTGTCTGCTTGGTGGGGATATACACGACTGTGATTATGATCGAAGAGAATTCTCTTGGTAGATAATGCGGTCGGCATTTGATTGTAAGGAATTCTAGGTCAGGTGAACAAAATTACTTGAGTTCCTGTATGTTGTTATGAACACACCACGTCTCGTTAATCATTAGGCATACACCCCCACCCTTCTTCTTACCAGAGAGATGTTTGTTTCTGTCGGCGCGATGCGTGAAGAAACCAGGTGGCTGTACCGACTCTGATGACGTATCCCGAGTGAGCCATGTATCTGTGAAACAAAGAACGTTACAATCTCAGATGTCTCTCTGGAAGGCAACCCTTGCTCGGATTTCGTCTACCTTGCTGTCAAGAGACTGGACATTGATGAGTAGTATGCTCGGGAGCAGTGTGCGATGTGCCCGTCTACAGAGCCTGACCAGAAGAATGCTCCGTCTGCCCCCTTCTGCAGCGCCGTTGTTTTGGGTCGCGGCTGGGATCCGATCCATTGTCCTGGGTGGTGGACCAAACAGAGGATCCGCTTCGGGAAAGTCGTATTCCTGGTCGTAATGTTGGTGAGTTGACGTTGCTCTTATATCCAATAGTTCCTCCCGACTGTATGTAATAAAACTTAAGATTTCCTGGGGTAACAATGTAAGAAATAACACATAAAAAACTAAATACTGCATAGTTTCCAAGGAACGCGAAGCGAGGCGGCAATCTCTGTCGGCACCGGAAGTAGTGTCTGTTAAATGTTAAGTTATCTATTGTCTATTGTCTTTTGTCTATCTGTTGTCTATTGTCCCCCCCAAAAAAATATTATAATTGTACACAAAGAAATTAAGCAAGTGGATGGCCATGTTTTTAAATGGGAGCAACTTGATGCACTGACAGATGATGTTGAATGAAGGCCCCCAGTCATCCTTTCTAACTCCTGTCAATCTGTTTTTCTGTGGGAAAAAAATGCGGGGAAGGAAGGGGTGGTGTGTGAGAAAACAAACACAACCAATGAGCATTCATGTTTTTGGAGTATTTCGATTCCTCATCTTTCTTCGGCTGGTTCCCAAGTCGGGCTGTGTTCATGGTATGCAAAAGAGTACTGTCTAAACATTCTTTGCTATCTCAACTTTATTTGAGGCGACAGTACAGAACGTCACCTTTTTTTTAGGGTATTATCATACATATCTGTTTTACCGCTTAAAAATTAAAGCACTTTATGTATCTTGTCCCCCCATTTGAAGGTGTCATAAGTATATGGACAAATTCACTTATGGTGTATTAAAACAGTCAAAAGTCAAGAATTAGTTGGGCAAAGCCACTAAAAAACACAACACAACGCTAAACAATATATGAATTGCACTATAACGGTGACAAACGGTGCACACAATCTGTTAGGGTTTACATATAGCTGTCCCAACAGCAGAGCTTTCTTTTCAGCACCATGGAGTGAATCCTTACCACCACTACACCTGGCTATCGGCGGAGCCTTGTCTGGCAGCAAAACAGTTCATTCAGCCTCATTTACTGCCTTTTTAAAAACATAGCTCATATGGCTGACTTGCTTAAACAAATGTGGTTTCTAATGACAATTGAAATCGACAAACTATGGCATAAGGGAACAATGAGAGACAATCTGTAACTTTGATTAAGACACTAATGAGCGATCTAAACAGGACGTAGTCAATATAACTAATTGTTCAGCACTTTTAAAATGTACAGCGACAGAATTGAGAACATGGGCCGTTCTTACAGTATTCTCTCTGTACAACAAGTCAGAACTGTAGGATAAATAAAGGGGCATATACGCAATCAATAAAAGCTCTTACATTATTCAATGATGATATTTCTCTAAAACAGGCTTTAGGCGACAGTGAGGGGAAAAAGTATTTGATCCCCTGCTGATTTTGTACGTTTGTCCACTGACAAAGAAAGGATCCATCTATCATTTGAATGGTAGGTTTATTTGAACAGTGAGAGACAGAATAACAACAAAAAAATCCAGAAAAACGCATTTAAAAAATTTTGTAAATTTATTTGCATTTTAATGAGGGAAATAAGTATTTGACCCCTCTGCAAAACTTGACTTAGTACTTGGTGGCAAAACCCTTGTTGGTAATCACAGAGGACAGACGTTTCTTGTAGTTGGCCACCAGGTTTGCACACATCTCAGGAGGGATTTTGTCCCACTCCTCTTTGCAGATCTTCTCCAAGTCATTAAGGTTTCTAGGCTAATGTTTGGCAACTCGAACCTTCAGCTCCTCCACAGATTTTCTATGGGATTAAGGTCTGGAGACTGGCTAGGCTACTCCAGGGAAGGAGGTTCTCACCCAAGATTTGATGGTACATGGCCCCGTCCATTGTCCCTTTGATGCGGTGAAGTTGTCCTGTCTCCTTAGCAGAAAAACACCCCCAAAGCATAATGTTTCCACCTCCATGTTTGACGGTGGGGATAGTGTTCTTGGGGTCATAGGCAGCATTCCTCCTCCTCCAAACACGGTGAGTTGAGTTGATGCCAAAGAGCTCTATTTTGATGTCATCTGACCACAACACTTTTACCCAGTTGTCCTCTGAATCATTCAGATGTTCATTGGCAAACTTCAGACGGGCATGTATATGTGCATTCTTGAGCAGGGGGACCTTGTGGGCGCTGCAGAATTTCAGTCCTTCACGGCGTAGTGTGTTACCAATTGTTTTCTTGGTGACTATGGTCCCAGCTGCCTTGAGATCATTGACAAGATCCTCCCGTGTAATTCTGGGCTGATTCCTCACCGTCCTCATGATCATTGCAACTCCATGAGGTGAGATCTTGCATGGAGCCCCAGGCCGAGGGAGATTGACAGTTCTTTTGTGTTTCTTCCATTTTCGAATAATCGCACCAACTGTTGTTACCTTCTCACCAAGCTGCTTGGCGATGGTCTTGTAGCCAGTTCCAGCCTTGTGTAGGTCTACAATATTGCCCCTGACATCCTTGGAGAGCTCTTTGGTCTTGGCCATGGTGGAGAGTTTGGAATCTGATTGATTGATTGCTTCTGTGGACAGGTATCTTTTATACAGGTAACAAACTGAGATTAGGAGCACTCCCTTTAAGAGTGTGCTCCTAATCTCAGCTCGTTACCTGTATGAAAGACATCTGGGAGCCAGAAATCTTTCTGATTGAGAGGGGGTCAAATACTTACTTCCCTCATTAAAATGCAAATCAATTTAAAACATTTTTGACCTGCGTTTTTCTGGATTTGTTTATGTTATTCTGTCTCTCACTGTTCAAATAAACCTACCATTAAAATTAGAGACTGATCATTTCTTTGTCAGTGGGCAAATGTACAAAATCAGCAGGGGATCAAATACTTTTTTCCCTCACTGTATATGTGCACCACGAAGTCAGAACAGTAGGCTAAATTATGAGGGGGAAAGGGACCAAATTATTAGGGTGAGGCACATGGGCTACTAACAGTTTACTACACTACATACACTTAGTATTACCTTCTTACCTACAGTATACATATCTCCCTGGCATATTACATAATCTATGAAGCAGCATACAATACATTTTTGGACTCACCTTGTTGTACTGTGCTCACTTGAAAAGGTCCTTCTTGTGGGCAAATTTTGTCATCAAACTTTGTCATCAAAGTCTGGCATTATCTGGATTTATGATGCTTTTAAGACAACTGGGGACTGAAAAAAACAAGGTTGGATCATGACGTCAGTGATCTTCAGGTCAGAGCTCTAGAAAGAGGCCTAAGTTCCCTTCGTGGAATTCCGAGTTGGATGACCGTTCAAAACTTGATTTCCCAGTCGGAGGTCATTTTCTTTTAGAGTTCCCAGTTGTCTTGAACTCACTGAGATTCTGAGATTTCCCAGTTCCGAGTTTCCAGGTGTTTTGTATGCAGCAAAATTAATGCTGGATTGATAGCATGGCCAATTTATTCAACCTTTTCTGGCCCATGGTGTTGCATGTGAATGTTTATCCTTTTAAGCTTGGAAAAGAGACACTTAAACCCAGACTTGGACCGCACACCTTCTCCACTGAATAGCAGGCTAGTGATTACTTTGCAACACTTGCAGTTAGCCACTGATTCCTTCCAAACCACTCATTGTTAAATTTGCAATTTCCAACTTGTGTAATGTTTATGAACACCGATACATTTTATCTATAATTTCTCTTCATATGACAAGGATAGAAAAGGATTTGCCAGTGGATTTTCAGCTTTATTCATGATGATGGCTGCTTGTCTAGCTTGCTAGCTAAGATTTTGAAAGTATGATCAATCAAAGCTACGGTAGATATAACTTGATTTGACGTCATTTTATCAGTGCACAATGACGTTGAGCCTTCTTGGATGGGCACTTCTAATGTAAATCTATGGCAGCACCCAAGGGGCTTGAATTTTCGAGCTCTTTCTGTAGTTTTTGCGGTGCCGTAGTGTTCCCATGAGTGACAGAACACTAAGCCAATCACGGCACAACTAGAGAACACTACCAACACCTACGCTCTGTATTTCCCCACTGGCTGCCCCACCACCACAGAAAGCACTGAGCTAGACTGGACACCTGCATTCTGGAGCTGCCTTATTCAAGAAAGCAAAAAAGAGACCGTTGTTATGCGGCTTTATTAACTCAATTATTTGTATTTTTAAATGTAACAGTGGGGCTCAAAACAGGTGCTCTACCCCTGTCACGTCATGATCTGTTTCACCTGTCCTTATGCTTGTCTCCACCTCCTCCAGGTGTCGCCCATCTTCCCCATTATCCCCTGGGTACTTATACCTGTGTTCTCTGTTTGTCTATTGCCGGTTCGTCTGTTTGTCAAGTCAACCAGCATTTTGTTTCTCAGCTCCTGCTTTTCCCCAGTCTCTCTTTTCTCGCCCTCATGGTTTTGACCATTTCCTGTCCTGACTCTGAGCCCGCCTGCCTGACCACTCTGCCTGCCCCTGACCCAGCCTGCCGTCTGGTGCCTTTGCAATGGCAGCAGTTTTACGGACGCCCAACCAATTATGCTATTATGTGGGGTTTTTTCAAGTTATTTCGTACTTATTTTGTACATAATGTTTCTGCAACCATATCTTACGACAAAAAAGAGCTTCTGGATATCAGGACAGCGATCCCTCACCTCGGATTAGACAAATATTTTTTTCTTCAACAAGCAAGACATTCTCCAAACACCCGACAGGGCCGACTTCCCCGTTATTTGCAAGAGGAAGCGACACAGGTACAGAGGACAAAGAGCCGGATGCCTGGTCAGGACCCGGAAAAGGCGAGTGGGAAAGCTGTCGTTACCGTCAATACTACTCGCCAACGTGCAATCATTGGACAATAAACTAGACGAGGTAGGATCACAAATATCCTACCAATGGGACATCAAAAACTGTAATATCCTATGTTTCACGGAATCGTGGCTGAATGACGACATGAATATTCAGCTAGCGGGATACATGCTGCACCGGCAAGATAGAACAGCACACGACAAGACGAGGGAGGGTGGTCTGTGCATATTTCTAAACAACAGCTGGTGCATGAAATCTAAGGAAGTCTCTAGATTTTGCTCGCCTGAAGTAGAGTATATTGTGATAAATTGCAGGCCACACTACTTGCCTAGAGAGTTTTTAGCTATACTTTTTGTGGCTGTTTATTTACCACCACAAACAGATGCTGGCACTAAGACCGCACTCAGTCAGCTGCATAAGGAAATAAGAAAACAGGAAATCACTCACCCACAGGCGACGCTCTTAGTGGTCGGAGACATTAATGCAGGGAAACTTAAATCAGTTCTACCAAATTTCCATCGACATGTTAAATGTGCAACCAGAGGGAAAACATTCTAGATCACCTGTACTCCACACACAGAGACGCGAACAAAGCTCTCCCTTGCCCTCCATTTGGTAAATCCGACAACAACTCTATCCTCCTGATTCCTGCTTAGAAGAAATAATTAAAGCAGGAAGCACCAGTGACACGGTCTATAAAAAAGTGGTCAGATGAAGCAGATGCTAAACTACAGGACTGTTTTGCTATCACAGACTGGAACTTGTTCTGTGATTCTTCCGATGGTACACCACATCAGTCACGGGCTTTATCAATAAGTGCATCGAGGACGTCGTCCCCACAGGGACTGTACGTACAGTGCCTTGCGAAAGTATTCGGCCCCCTTGAACTTTGCGACCTTTTGCCACATTTCAGGCTTCAAACATAAAGATATAAAACTGTATTTTTTGTGAAGAATCAACAACAAGTGGGACACAATCATGAAGTGGAACGACATTTATTGGATATTTCAAACTTTTTTAACAAATCAAAAACTGAAAAATTGGGCGTGCAAAATTATTCAGCCCCTTTACTTTCAGTGCAGCAAACTCTCTCCAGAAGTTCAGTGAGGATCTCTGAATGATCCAATGTTGACCTAAATTACTAATGATTATAAATACAATCCACCTGTGTGTAATCAAGTCTCCGTATAAATGCACCTGCACTGTGATAGTCTCAGAGGTCCGTTAAAAGCGCAGAGAGCATCATGAAGAACAAGGAACACACCAGGCAGGTCCGAGATACTGTTGTGAAGAAGTTTAAAGCCGGATTTGGATACAAAAAGATTTCCCAAGCTTTAAACATCCCAAGGAGCACTGTGCAAGCGATAATATTGAAATGGAAGGAGTATCAGACCACTGCAAATCTACCAAGACCTGGCCGTCCCTCTAAACGTTCAGCTCATACAAGGAGAAGACTGATCAGAGATGCAGCCAAGAGGCCCATGATCACTCTGGATGAACTGCAGAGATCTACAGCTGAGGTTGGAGACTCTGTCCATAGGACAACAATCAGTCGTATATTGCACAAATCTGGCCTTTATGGAAGAGTGGCAAGAAGAAAGCCATTTCTTAAAGATATCCATAAAAAGTGTCAGTTAAAGTTTGCCACAAGCCACCTGGGAGACACACCAAACATGTGGAAGAAGGTGCTCTGGTCAGATGAAACCAAAATTGAACTTTTTGGCAACAATGCAAAACGTTATGTTTGGCGTAAAAGCAACACAGCTGAACACACCATCCCCACTGTCAAACATGGTGGTGGCAGCATCATGGTTTGGGCCTGCTTTTCTTCAGCAGGGACAGGGAAGATGGTTAAAATTGATGGGAAGATGGATGGAGCCAAATACAGGACCATTCTGGAAGAAAACCTGATGGAGTCTGCAAAAGACCTGAGACTGGGACGGAGATTTGTCTTCCAACAAGACAATGATCCAAAACATAAAGCAAAATCTACAATGGAATGGTTCAAAAATAAATATATCCAGGTGTTAGAATGGCCAAGTCAAAGTCCAGACCTGAATCCAATCGAGAATCTGTGGAAAGAACTGAAAACTGCTGTTCACAAATGCTCTCCATCCAACCTCACTGAGCTCGAGCTGTTTTGCAAGGAGGAATGGGAAAAAATGTCAGTCTCTCGATGTGCAAAACTGATAGAGACATACCCCAAGCGACTTACAGCTGTAATCGCAGCAAAAGGTGGCGCTACAAAGTATTAACTTAAGGGGGCTGAATAATTTTGCACGCCCAATTTTCAGTTTTTGATTTGTTAAAAAAGTTTGAAATATCCAATAAATGTCGTTCCACTTCATGATTGTGTCCCACTTGTTGTTGATTCTTCACAAAAAAATACAGTTTTATATCTTTATGTTTGAAGCCTGAAATGTGGCAAAAGGTTGCAAAGTTCAAGGGGGCCGAATACTTTCGCAAGGCACTGTACATACCCCAACCAGAAGCCATGGATTACAGGCAACATTCGCACTGAGCTAAAGGGTAGCGCTGCCACTTTCAATTTGCGGGACTCTAATCTGGAAGCTTACAAGAATTCCTGCTATGCCCATAGACGAACCATCAAACAAGCAAAGCGCCAATACAGGGCAAAGATTGAATCTTACTACACCGGCTCCGACGCTCGTCTTATGTGGCAGGGCTTGAAAACTAATACAGACTACAAAGGGAAGCGCAGCAGCAAGCTGCCCAGTGACACGAGCCTACCAGCCAAGCTAGATCACTTCTATGCTCGCTTCGAGGCAAGCAACACTGAGGCATGCATGAGAGCATCAGCTGTTCTGGATGACTGTGTGATCACACTCTCTGTAGCCGACGTGAGTAAGACCTTTAAACAGGTCAACATACACAAGGCTGCAGGGCCAGACAGATTACCAGGACATGTACTCCGGGCATGTGCTGACCAACTGGAAGGTGTCTTCACTGACATTTTCAACATGTCCCTGATTGAGTAATACCTGTAATACCAACATGTTTCAAGCAGACCACCATAGTCCCTGTGCCAAAGAACACAAAAGCAACATGCCTAAATGACTACAGACCCGTAGCACTCACGTCCGCAGCCATGAAGTGCTTTAAAAGGTTGTTAATGGCTCACATCAACACCATTATCCCAGAAACCCTAGACCCACTCCAATTTGCATACCGCCCAAACAGATCCACAGATGATGCAATCTCTATTGCACTCCACACTGCTCTTTTCCACCTGGACAAAAGGAACACTTACTGTATGTGAGAATGCTATTCATTGACTACAGCTCAGCATTCAACACCATAGTACCCTCAAAGCTCATCACTAAGCTAAGGATCCTGGGACTAAACACCTCCCTCTGTAACTGGATCCTGAACTCCCTGACGGGCTGCCCCCAGGTAGCAGCACATCTGCCACGCTGATCCTCAACACTGGAGCTCCCCAGGGGTGCGTGCTCAGTCCCCTCCTGTACTACCTGTTCAACCACGACTGCATGGCCAGGCACGACTCCAACACCAGCCACAGGCACGACCCTGCCATTCAGGACCTCTACACCAGGTGGTGTCAGAGGAAGGCCCTAAAATTGTCAAAGACCCCAGCCACCCCAGTCATAGACTGTTCTCTCTACTTGCACCGGAGTGCCAAATCTAGGACAAAAAGGCTTCTTAACAGTTTTTACCCCCAAGCCATAGACTCCTGAACAGGTCATCAACTGGCTACCTGGACTATTTGCATTGTGTGCCACCCCCCCAACCCCTCTTTTTACGCTGCTGCTACTCTCTGTTTATCATATATGCATAGTCACTTTAACTATACATTCATGTACATACTACCTCAATTGGGCCAACCAACCAGTGCTCCCGCACATTGGCTAACCGGGCTATCTGCATTGTGTACCACCCACCACCCGCCAACCCCTCTTTTACACTACTGCTACTCTCTGTTCCTCATATATGCATAGTCACATTAACTTTATCTACATATACATACTACCTCAATTAGCCTGACTAACCGTTGTCTGTATGTAACCTCGCTACTTTTATAGCCTCGCTACTTTTATAGCCTCGCTACTGTATATAGCCTCACTACTGTATATAGCTTCTCTTTTTACTGTTGTTTTATTTCTTTACCTACCTATTGTTCACCTAATACTTTTTTTTGCACTATTGGTTATAGCCTGTAAGTAAGCATTTCACTGTAAGGTCTACACCAGTTATATTCGGCTCACGTGACAAATAAACTTTGATTTGATTTAATTACCGACCCCTGCCTACCATGACTTGTCGTTTGCCTGCCCCTGTTGTTGTAATAAACATTGTTACTTCAACGCAGTCTGCACTTGGGTCTTACCTGAAACGTGATAACCCCACCTGCCCTGAATGACGGGTCGCCACTGCATATTCCTAGTACGCAATGACTACATCAAGCTTGTGACTTTACAAACTTGTTGGATGCACATTTGCAGTTCATTTTGCTTGTTTTTTGCTTGCTTGTTTCGGATTATGTTGTGCCCAATAGAAATTAATGGTAAATAATGTATTGGGACATTTTGGAGTCAATTTTATCATAAATAAGAACAGAAAATGGCTGTGTTTGAAATCTGGCTTGTCTACTACTTACTTAAACTGCATGGGCCTACTGTGTACTAGTCGTGTTACATAGTATTTAGAACGTACTGTTTAGTAAAAATGAATATAGTGATTAACAAATATCATCTAATGCTCAATTAAGATGATTTCTGCCATTTGTTAATTTTGTAAGTCGTCAATAATCTAAGCCTCTGTTTTGCCCCATAGTTGCACACGTGTCAGCATTGACTGATGAAGTTGAATGAAGGTCCCCAGTCACCCTCTCTAACTTCCCGTCAATCTGTTTTTCTGTGGTAAAAGAAATGCAGAGAAGGAAGGGGTGGTGTGTGAGAAAACAAAAATGACCAATGAGCATTCATGTTTTTGGGGTACTTTGATTCCTCATCTTTCTTCAGCTGGTTCCCAAGCCGGGTTGTGTTCATGGCAAAGGGTACTTTCTTAACAGTCTTTGCAATCCTAACATACTCACCAATTCTCCATTAGCAATGACCTCATATGAGCGGTGTAGTGTGGCCCCATATCACCATTTAAGGTTGGTAAAAAAAATGGAACTAACCATTTCCAATGTATCATGAATGCATTCATAGGGGTTTATGAATTTTTATGTAGCCACAATCTTTTTTGAATGCTTATAGCAAGTGATAATGCATGAAAAGACCATTGCAACACAAGGTTAGGGATGAATGCCACTATGGAATATTGATTAGAGAGATCGATAAATACATATACTATATTATCTCTGACATTATGAAAAATACGTCATTGAGGCAGGCCCTTGGATGCGTGGCATATACAGTACATACTGTATCTCTCCCATGGGCCTTGATACCTTATAGGTCCTGAGTGGTTGATGTCATAAAACACTATGAGAGATTGTCTATCGCTGGTTCCATAAATCAATGTTATTACTCAACTCTATCAGAGTAGCTACCAGAGCGAGGATGAGCCCCAACTACAGAGAGATGCCTGGGACTGAAGGGACTATAATTCATCACAGCTTTATGCCACAGGCCACTTCTCTCTAGCTGACCTTTAGCAGTTTCCCAGTCTCTTATTCAGAGTTTATTTTCATCCACATTCAAATCCGCTGCTAATGACATTTTCAGCTGATTTACAGTTGAAGTCGGAAGTTTACATACACTTAGGTTGCAGTCGTTAAAACTCGTTTTTCAACCACTCCACAAATGTTTTGTTAACAAACTAGTTTTGGCAAGTCGGTTACAACATCTACTTTGTGCATGACACAAGTAATTTTTCCAACAATTGTTTACAGACAGATTAGTTCACTTATAATCCACTATATCACAATTCAAGTGGGTCAGAAGTTTCATACACTAAATTGACTGTGCCTTTAAACAGTTTGGAAAATTCCAGAAAATGATGTCATGGCTTTAGAAGCTTCTGACAACATTTGAGTCAATTGGAGGTGTACCTGTGGATGTATTTCAAGGCCTACCTTCAAACTCAGTGCCTCTTTGCTTGACATCATTGGAAAATCAAAAGAAATTAGCCAATCAGCCAAATTGTAGACCTCCATGAGTCTGGTTCATCCTTGTGAGCCATTTCCAAGCACCTGAAGGTACCACGTTCATCTGTACAAACAATAGTAGGCAAATATAAACACCATGGGACCACGCAGCCGTCATACCGCTCAGGAAGGAGACGCATTCTGTCTCCCAGAGAAGAACATACTTTGGTGCGAAAAGTGCAAATCAATCCCAGAACAACAGCAAAGGACCTTGTGAAGATGCTGGAGGAAACCAATACAAAAGTATCTATATCAACAGTAAAACGAGTCCTATATCGACATAACCTGAAAGGCCGCTCAGCAAGGAAGAAGCCACTGCTCCAAAACTGCCATAAAAAAGCCAGACTACGGTTTGCAACTGCACATGAGGACAAAGATTGTACTTTTTGGAGCAATGTCCTCTGGTCTGATGAAACAAAAATAGAACTGTTTGGCCATAATGACCATCGTTATGTTTGGAGGAAAAAGTGTGAGGCTTGCAAGCCGAAGAACACCATCCCAACTGTGAAGCACAGGGGTGGCAGAGTCATGTTGTGGGGATGCTTTGCTGCAGGAGGGACTGGTGTACTTCACAAAATAGATGGCATCATGAGGCAGGGAAAATTATGTGGATATATTGAAGCAACATCTCAAGACATCAATCAGGAAGTTAAAGCTTGGTCGCAAACAGGTCTTCCAAATAGACAATGACCCCAAGCATGCTTCCATCGTTGTGGCAAAATGGCTTAAGGACAACAAAGTCAAGGTATTGGAGTGGCCATCACAAAGCCCTGACCTCAATCCTATAGATATTTGTGGGCAGAACTGAAAAAGTGTGTGCGAGCAAGGAGGCCTACAAACCTGACTCAGTTACACCAGCTCTGTCAGGAGGAATGGGCCAAAAATCACCCAACGTATTGTGGGAAGCTTGTGGAAGGCTACCCAATACGTTTGACCCAAGTTAAACAATTTAAAGGCAATGCTACCAAATACTAATTGAGTGTATGTAAACGTCTGAACCACTGGGAATGTGATGAAAGAAATAAAAGCTGAAATAAATAATTCTCTCTACTATTATTCTGACATTTCACATTCTTAAAATAAAGTGGTGATCCTAACTAAACTAAAATAGGGAATTTTTACTAGGATTAAATGTCAGGAATTGTGAAAAATTTAGTTTAAATGTATTTGGCTAAGGTGTATGTAAACTTCCGACTTCAACTGTATGTCCTAATGATTGCAGGGTCTTTGCTCTGCGTTACGGATATTTCAAACTCCAGTGAGTCAGTGGAGGGTTGTTCATGACAGGTTTGGTGAAAGACAGGAATGATAATGTTGTCATCTCAATAACTGTGGTTCATTCAGGCACCTCAGACTATATTGGCGACATGCCAAGCAGGCAAGGTGGACAGGGACAGAGTGGAGGGAGGAGATAGGAGGAGAATAATTGATATGCAGGGCACTGTATCATGACTTTTCATATTGGTTCCGTCATGATGTTGGCCTGGGGGGGGGGGGGGGGGGGGGGGTTTATGACAGTCATAAATACCTCTTCCCCCCTTTTTCCGCTCTCTATCCTACTGAGGTTACATTTGCAAAACCCTTGGTTAACATAGAAATTCTGGGAACATCAGTAGGTGGGGGGAAATGAACTATATTCTGGTAATCTGAACAATTGAACATATGCGGTGGTACTTAACGAATATGATGTCAGTTCGGTTGTCATCTGAGACATTCTCATCAATAATAAGATGACATAAACTCTACAATGGAAAGTCTGCACATCAGAGTTATCGGATTCACATGGAATTGTTGTTCAATGTAAATATTTGAATATGAAATTATTTGTGATGGGATGAAATGTGATTTTAGCTTCTAAAATGTGAAATTTGGGTTTTCATAAAATAGGGCTGCTCAATCAGTGGCCCGCCCCTGTGAAGGGACATGGGCTATAAAGCTTTTCAAACACGCCCTCCTCTCCCTTCCTATATAAGCCCTTGATGACAATATAACTTCCTGTTCCGAGGATGTAGGACGACGGTCCTATGTCAGAATGGTTCAGATAATAACTACAGAACGAAGCCAACATCAGCATGAGCTTTGGTTGCGAATGGTATGAACTTTGAACTCTTATTCACTACAGAAGTGATGCCTCCTAGCCATTGAGTTAGCAACAGCAGATGCAAACGAGGGTTAGGAAGGAACAGACAGAGTATCCCGTCTATCACCCAACAACGTTACTACAACTTATCCAATTGACAACCAGAGACATTCTTCAAAGGACTCGGTTTGGCAACACGGCCTTCCATCTACCACCAACCTACCGAAGCACAGCTCAGAGTAAATATTTATTGCATTTTCCTTTTCCAAATGGGTGGTAATTTAGAATGCATAAGATACTGAATTTACGATAGCACAGCTTCGCCTTTGTTCCTCAGTCTTCCCGCTCCTTCACTTAAACCCACCCCCTTTTCTTTTGTGTAACAAGCTGTCATATCTGTTCCGCCAGGGACGTTTTCCTTTATGACGTAATTTGTAATCAAGTTCTGATTTAATTATGTGTATGGTTGATTCTGTGTGATTAGTTAGGTATTTAGTAAATAAATAATTAAACCCAATTTTGTATTGCTGATTCAAATTGTTAGCCATGGTTTGTGCAGATAACCAAGAATTGTCACGTTCTGACCATAATTCTTGTGTGTTTTCCTTGTTTTAGTGTTGGTCAGGACGTGAGCTGGGTGGGCATTCTATGTTGTGTGTCTAGTTTGTCTGTTTCTGTGTTTGGCCTGATATGGTTCTCAATCAGAGGCAGGTGTTAGCCATATTTAGGTAGCCTGTTTTGTGTTGGGTTTTGTGGGTGGTTGTCTCCTGTGTCAGTGTTTGTACCACACGGGACTGTTTCGGGTTTTCACGTTTCTTGTTTTGTAGTTTATTCATGTATAGTTTCTTTATTAAAGAACCATGAATTATAACCATGCTGCTTTTTGGTCCGCCTCTCTTTCACCAGAAGAAAACCGTTACAAGAATTTACAACTTTCAGATGAGACTGAATTAAGATGACGATTGATATGGACTGCTATTGATGTAAAATATTACTAGGTCTTTAAGAGTTTATTCGGAAGATAACAGCTCTATAAATATTATTTAGTGGTGCCCGACTCTCTAGTTAATTACATTTACATGATTAGCTCAATCAGGTGATATTAATTACGGATAAATTATTTTATAGAATAGCATGTCATATCACTTAATCCGGCATAGCCAAAGACACAACAGTTCTAACCATGCACATTGAGATTACTAATATTGGAGAGTTGAGTTTTAAATGTGAGGATATGTATTGACATCTGAGAGCTGCTATCTGTCTTCTGGACAGCCTCAAAGAGAGATTACATTAGGCAGTTTCTGCTTACCGGGGCACATTTATCTATGAAAAATGGATGACAAATTGATCTTGGGGTTAATAAAAGAACATGAAAAACACAAATCTGTATTATAGCCCTGTGTTTTATGGAAATCATATACAGTATAAGTCTGCCTGCACTCCCTGACTGAGCATTGATCATGTATAATGCAATGCATTAGATACGACATTAAAGAGATTTGGTATTTGGTATTTTATTAGGACCCCCTTTAGCTGTTGCAAAAGCAGCAGCTACCTTTCCTGGGGTCCACACAAAACATGAAACATAATACAGAATGGCATAATGCAGAACATCATTGGACAAGAACAGCTCAAGGACAGAACTAAATGCATTTTTTAAAAGGCACACGTAGCCTACATATCAATGCATACACACAAACTATCTAGGTCAAATAGGGGAGAGGCGTTGTGCCGCGAGGCGTTGCTTTATCTGTTTTTTGAAACCAGGTTTGCTGTTTATTTTGAGCAATATGAGATGGAAGGAAGTTCCATGCAATAAGAGCTCTATATAATACTGTACGTTTTCTTGAATTTGTTCTGGATTTGGGGACTATGAAAAGACCCCGGGTGGCACGTCTGGTGATATAAGTTTGTGTGTCAGAGCTGTGTGTAAATTGACTATGTTAACAATTTGGGATTTTCAACACATTCATGTTTCTCATAAAAAGAAGAAGTGATGCAGTCAGTCTCTCCTCAACTCTTAGCCAAGAGAGACTGGCATGCATAGTATTTATATCAGCCCTCTGATTACAATTAAGAGCAAAACGTGCCGCTCTGTTCTGGGCCAAATGCAGCATAACTTGGCCTTTCCTTGCTGCACTGGACCACACAACTGGACAATAATCAAGATTAGACTAAACTAAAGCCTGCAGAACTTTCTTTTTGGAGTGTGGTGTCAAAAAAGCAGAACATCTCTTTATTACTTCTAGACCTCTCCCCATCTTTGCAACCATTGAATCTACAGTGGGGAGAACGAGTGTTTGATACACTGCCGACTTTGCAATAAAATGCTAATTAATTACTTAAAAATCATACAATGTGATTTTCTGGATTTTTGTTTTAGATTCCGTCTCTCACAGTTGAAGTGTACCTATGATAAAAATTACAGACCTTTACATGATTTGTAAGTAGGAAAACCTGCAAAATCGGCAGTGTATCAAATACTTGTTCTCCCGACTGGACTGTACATGTTTGACCATGACAGTTTACAATCTAAGGTAATGCCAAGTAATTTAGTCTCCTCAACGTGTTCAAAAGCCACACCATTCATTACCAGATTCAGCTGAGGTCTAGCACTTAAGGAATGATTTGTACCAAATACAATGCTCTTAGTTTTAGAGATGTTCAGGACCAGTTTATTACTGGCCACCCATTCCAAAACAGACTGCAACTCTTTGTTAAGGGTTTCAGTGACTTCATTAGCTGTGGTTGCTGATGCGTATATAGCTGAATCATCAGCATACGTAGACACACATGCTTTGTTTAATGCCAGTGACAGATCATTGGTAAAAATAGAAAAAAGTAGAGAGCTGCCCTGCGGTACACCACACTTTACATGTTTGACATTAGAGACGCTTCAATTAAAGAAAACCCTTTGAGTTCTATTAGATAGATAGCTCTAAATCCACGATATGGCAGAGGTTGAAAAGCCATAGCGCTTAAGTTTTATTATGGTCAATAATATCAAAGGCTGCACTGAAATCTAACAGTACAGCTCCCACAATCTTCTTGTTATCAATTTATTTTACCTTTATTTAGCTAGGCAAGTCAGTTAAGAACAAATTCTTATTTACAATGACAGCATAGGAACAGTGGGTTTCTAGGCTGTCAGGGGCAGAACGACAGATTTTTACCTTGTCAGCTCGGGGATTCGATCTAGCAGCCTTTCGGTTACTGGCCCAATGCTCTAACCACCAATCATCAGTCATTTGTGTCAGTGCAGTACATGTTGAGTGCCCTTCTCTATAAGCATGCTGAAAGTGTGTTTTTAATTTGTTTACAGAGAAATATAATTGTATTTGGTCAAACCCAATTTTTTCCAAAAGTTTGCTAAGAGCTGGCAGCAAGCTTATAGGTCTGCTGTTAGAACCAGTGAAGGCCGCTTTACCACTATTGGGTAGCGGAATTACTTGGGCTTCCCTCCAGGCCTGAAGACAAAGACTTTCCTCTAGGCTCAGATTAAAAATATGACAGATAGGAGTGGCTATAGAGACAGCCAACATCCTCAGTAGCTTTCCATCTAAGTTGTCAATGCCAGGAGGTTTGTCATTATTGATCGTTAATAATCCCTTTTCCACCTCTCCCACACTAACTTTACAAAATTCAAACTTGCACTTCTTTTCTTTCATTATTTGTTTTTTATGCATGAATATAATTGCTCACTGTTTGTCGTGGGCATTTCCTGCCTAGGTTTGCCCACTTTGCCAATGAAATAATCATTAAATGAATTGGCAACATACATTTTTGGGGTTTTGTGATGAATAAGCCATCTGATTCGATGAAAGATGGAGTTGAATTTGACTTTCTGCCCATAGTTTCATTTAAAGTACTCCAAAGTTTTTTTTTCCATCATTCTTTATATCATTGATCTTGGCTTCATAATAAAGTTTCTTCTTCTTTTTGTTGAGATTAGTCACATCATTTATCAAATTGCAGTAATAAGCCAGTTCGATGTACAGACAGACTTATTAGCCACTCCTTTTGCCCCATCTCTTTCAACCATAACGTTTTTCAATTCCTCATCAATCCAAGGAGCCTTAACAGTTCTAACAGTCAGTTTCTTAACAGGTGTATGTTTATCAAAAATTTGAAGAAGCAATTTCATAAATTCATCAAGTGCAGCGTCTGGATGCTCCTCATTAATCACATCAGACCAACAAATATTTTTAACATCATCCACGTGTCACAGCAAAATATTTTGTATGATCTCTTATACACTATTTTAGGCTCAGCTGTTGGAACTTTGGCTTTCCTGGATATAGCTTTAGAACAAAGTTCTACAGAGTTAGTAAAAATGTGATCAATACATGTGGATGATCTCCGGTACTTTTGTATACTTTTTAGACCAGGGATGGGGACCTTTGATGGGGGTGGGTGCCATTGAAAAACAGAACTCATTATGAGGGGCCGCGGTGGCTCGTGGGTATGCGTACTCACACCAAAACTATTACTGGTCCACAGGCCTACAAAAAGGGGGCCAGTTGCCCATCCCTGTTTTAGACAGTAATTATTGCCCATGTTGGGGAAAATCTAGGGGAAATGGCACAGCCATTCTGCATGTATGAACTACACATTGACATATCCATCCCAAAAAAGACTTAGTAGTCACCAAAGTCCTGGAGCATGTCTTGAAAAGAGTCCTGTCCTGCTTCAGAGAACAGGATGGAATTTAGCATGGTATAGATCAGAATAATGATTGACATGATAAAGGAAAGGGATCCATTATTTACGGAACATTGCTGTAGAATAGAAAACCAAAAAGGGACCAAACTGGATTTATTAGAGACAGGTACTCTTCAGATAACATTCGCCGTCTTTTTGATATTATTGATCAAGTAACACACAGAAGACCCCTGTTCTGCTGGCTTCACTGGATGCTGAGAAGGCGTTCGACAGGATGGAGTGGAGCTTTCTGTTCTGTCTTAGAAAAGTTCAATATGGGCCCAAACTTTGTTAAATGGATTAAGTCCCTATACTCTCATCCAAATGCCATGGTGACTACTAACGGACTGAACTCTGACAGATTCCCTTTGGGACGGGGCACAAGACAAGGGTGCTCGCTGTCCCCCCTGCTCTACTTGTTGGGGGCGGAGCCTCTGGCAGAGTTGATAAGGAGCAATCCAAGTATTATGGGTGTTTCTGCAGGCGGCCTGCAGCACAAGATTTCGTTCTACGCAGATGATGTCTTGTTCTACATATCCAATCCTGAGAAATCCTTCCCATTTTAGACACAATTGCTCAGTATGGCAAGATTTCAGGATATAAAGTACATTTTAACAAATCCACTGTTTGCCCTCTCAATCTTACACTCACCAGCTCTATGAAGGCACTATGTCCGTTCCAATGGAAGATACAGGGGTTTCAATACCATGAGATCTTCGTAACGCCAGATCTGAATAGCCTGTTCAATTAAAATGATCTTCCACTCCTGGATCAAATCAAGAAAGATCTCCAAACCTGGATCTCCCTCCCAATTAGCTTAGTCGGAAGAATTAATGTCATCCGTATGAACATCCTCCCCAGACTGAACTATTTATTTCAGATGCTCCCATGCTATCTCCCAGTTTCCTTTTTCAAAACAACAAACCAAAGCATCACCAAATGTACAGTGCCTTGCGAAAGTATTCGGCCCCCTTGAACTTTGCGACCTTTTGCCACATTTCAGGCTTCAAACATAAAGATATAAAACTGTATTTTTTTGTGAAGAATCAACAACAAGTGGGACACAATCATGAAGTGGAACGACATTTATTGGATATTTCAAACTTTTTTAACAAATCAAAAACTGAAAAATTGGGCGTGCAAAATTATTCAGCCCCTTTACTTTCAGTGCAGCAAACTCTCTCCAGAAGTTCAGTGAGGATCTCTGAATGATCCAATGTTGACCTAAATGACTAATGATGATAAATACAATCCAGCTGTGTGTAATCAAGTCTCCGTATAAATGCACCTGCACTGTGATAGTCTCAGAGGTCCGTTAAAAGCGCAGAGAGCATCATGAAGAACAAGGAACACACCAGGCAGGTCCGAGATACTGTTGTGAAGAAGTTTAAAGCCGGATTTGGATACAAAAAGATTTCCCAAGCTTTAAACATCCCAAGGAGCACTGTGCAAGCGATAATATTGAAATGGAAGGAGTATCAGACCACTGCAAATCTACCAAGACCTGGCCGTCCCTCTAAACTTTCAGCTCATACAAGGAGAAGACTGATCAGAGATGCAGCCAAGAGGCCCATGATCACTCTGGATGAACTGCAGAGATCTACAGCTGAGGTGGGAGACTCTGTCCATAGGACAACAATCAGTCGTATATTGCACAAATCTGGCCTTTATGGAAGAGTGGCAAGAAGAAAGCCATTTCTTAAAGATATCCATAAAAAGTGTTGTTTAAAGTTTGCCACAAGCCACCTGGGAGACACACCAAACATGTGGAAGAAGGTGCTCTGGTCAGATTAAACCAAAATTGAACTTTTTGGCAACAATGCAAAACGTTATGTTTGGCGTAAAAGCAACACAGGCCATCACCCTGAACACACCATACCCACTGTCAAACATGGTGGTGGCAGCATCATGGTTTGGGCCTGCTTTTCTTCAGCAGGGACAGGGAAGATGGTTAAAATTGATGGGAAGATGGATGGAGCCAAATACAGGACCATTCTGGAAGAAAACCTGATGGAGTCTGCAAAAGACCTGAGACTGGGACGGAGATTTGTCTTCCAACAAGACAATGATCCAAAACATAAAGCAAAATCTACAATGGAATGGTTCAAAAATAAACATATCCAGGTGTTAGAATGGCCAAGTCAAAGTCCAGACCTGAATCCAATCGAGAATCTGTGGAAAGAACTGAAAACTGCTGTTCACAAATGCTCTCCATCTAACCTCACTGAGCTCGAGCTGTTTTGCAAGGAGGAATGGGAAAAAATGTCAGTCTCTCGATGTGCAAAACTGATAGAGACATACCCCAAGCGACTTACAGCTGTAATCGCAGCAAAAGGTGGCGCTACAAAGTATTAACTTAAGGGGGCTGAATAATTTTGCATGCCCAATTTTTCAGTTTTTGATTTGTTAAAAAAGTTTGAAATATCCAATAAATGTCGTTCCACTTCATGATTGTGTCCCACTTGTTGTTGATTCTTCACAAAAAAAATACAGTTTTATATCTTTATGTTTGAAGCCTGAAATGTGGCAAAAGGTCGCAAAGTTCAAGGGGGCCGAATACTTTCGCAAGGCACTGTATATGGGGTATATATAAAAGACCTAGGATCAATTCTCCACTTCATCAAAACCTGAATCAAAGGGTGGTCTTGCCCTTCCCTCCCTTCAATTGTACTACTGGTCTGTCTAAATCTGCAACATGCTAACATGGGATCACAAACAGACAAGAGTTAATGTGGATTCAGATAGAAGCCCAATCCTGTGGTTCATTGCCCCTAAGCTCAATTATATTAATTAATAACTTTAGTGACGTTTCCAACATAGCCAAAACCTTTGTGATTTACAGCACCCTACTAGCGTGGAGGAACTGTAAGAAATACCTGGGCATTTCCTCCCAAATATGTTCTCACTCACCTATAGTATGCAACCCAGACTTGTCAAAAGCCCTGAGTGATGCCAACTTTAATATTTGGCATACTCTAGGAATCAGGACCTTTTCAGACCTATTTCATCAGAAAACCACTACACTACATTTCAAAAGCTCTGCAGTGAATTCAATGTGCCAAGATCCCATTTTTTTAAAATATCTTCAAATTAGACATGTCATTTCCTCATTTACTTCCAAGAGGAGGTTTAGAGCTCAGCTGAATGAAGTTGAAACCCTTCTTGCAACAGCACAATCCATTAAAGGCAACATCTCCTATATCTATAGACTCCTTTCTGAGAAAGGAGGCTCCTCCTTTACTCCTTTGAAAATAATCTGGGAAAAGGACCTTGGTCTGACTATCAGTGATGAGTTATGGGCGGAGGTTTGCGACAGAGTATACTGCTCCTCTACTAATGTAAAAATGAAAGACTAATTACAAATTGTTGTATACATTTTATTTCACTCCAATGAGACTCCATAGAATGGAAACAGACATTTCTCCTAACTGTAAAATATGCACCTCTTAAAGTGGAACCTATATGCATTTATTTTGGAGCTGTAGAGAGATTTCCAGATTTTGGCAATCTATACATACTGCTGGACAGAAAATACTAGATGTACAGTTTGATATGACCCTGTGTCTCTATCTTCTTAATGCCCAGCAGGACTTTGTTATTGATCCTGACAGAGAAAATGTGTTTATGACTATTACATACTTTGCTAAGAAATATATTATTCTATTGTGGGCCTCTAAAACTATTGTGGGCATCTAATACCAGATTGTTGGCTTTCTCCCTCTTGAAAAGCTCACTTATGACCTCCGCAAGAGACAGCCCAAGTTTGAGACTCTGGTCTCCACTACTCAATTATATTTCAAATTGGACAGAGTGAATGGGGTGATTAGGGAAATGAGCAGATACATGTTGTGTAAGGTGCTGTAAAAACTAATTATTTGCTAATCATCTCAGCTAAGGTTGGAAATAGTGAATAAGAACCTTCATAGAACCTTCATAGTGCTGCTGCAAGTTTTAATATATATATATATATATATATATATATATATATATATATACTTTTTTTAATAATTATTTTTTATTATGTTTATTATATTTATATTATTATTATTGGTTTTTTTTCTTGTTTTTTCTAATCTGTCACATCTGTGAATGTGGAATGTGTTTTGTTGGTTGATTGAAAAACAAGAAAACTTAATAAAACTTTAAATTGAAAAAAAAGAAAACCAAAAAGAAGTCCATGCAGTGTAACTAAGTTTATGTTAGATTTTACACCTAAACATACAGTCACCAAGACCTATGCAAGCACAGGCTCTATAAAATGGCCTGACCTTCCCTGGGCAATCACTCCATACAGACAGAATTAATTTAGGCCAAATGCTCTTCCTGCCTTCCGGGGCTCAGTCGAGAGCCTCAGGGACAGAGGTTTCTTTTCAATGTACTAGTTTGGCTGGATAGAAAAGACGTGTAACTTTTCAAAGCAATTATGCAACCCTAAGTACAGGGAAATGGAATTGGCTTCTGAAGAAACAAGCACATGCTCCTAACTCCTGGGCTTCTGTTGATAAGTGGGGGAAATCAGAAGGCTAAACTCAGCGCTCAGCTGCTGATTGCCGTTTTCATAGGCTGTTATTTCTTCCAATATGGGAGATGGGAGGAGGGAGGAAAGACACTTATGTTGGAATTGATGACCCCTTCAACAGTGACTTCTAAACTTCCTGGCACATATTGTATTATTCATCCTATCCTTAGGTCCTCCCTTCGAACTCTGTTTAACTTTCTCTGTGACTGTGTGATAGCTTCTTGGTGACAGACATAGACACCCTGATGCACATTGCATTTATGAGCTGAATTATCATTCCAACAACTACAGAGTCACTGGATCTTTCTATGAATAGAACTTCAATAGAACTTCAACTTCTTCCCATTACTTCAAGAGAAATATTTTAGTCACCTCTGACTTTCTGACCAGTTCTGCAGATCTAAACAGCACTCATCTCCTGGCATCCCACCCAGACAGTGTTCTCCAGGATCATCCAACCCTTCCCTCTATCACCCCTCTTTTTCAGACCCCACACCCACATTGGCTCCCTGTCTTGGGCCCAGCATGGGAAGGAATTTTTTTGTTGTTGCGTGTGGTAAACCGACGGGTGGTTAGGGGAGCTTCAGTGCAACTGTCAGGAATCTGTGGGAGGAGGAACAGCAGTCATTTTAGCTTTCTGTTAACTCTGTCTCCAAGAAATGCCTACAGCACCTCCTGCTCAAGCCTATATCACAAGTGGATAATCTGTACAAGTGGATAATTTGTGTCAAAAATGTGTTCTGTGAGATGACAGTATGCACTCGTTTAGATGCACACAAGAAGTTGAAGAGTCTACAGACCTCATGGCCTGAATGGCACAGTGGACGCCCACTAAACTGCAGACTCATCAGGCACAGCAGTATCTTCATCAGATAGTTGAAAATTAGGTGAGAGGAAATCACAGTCATGTCTAGAGATCATATTTGGTCCTGTCCTTTTATCCCAAATCAAGGCGATCCAGTGTCCGTTCGGGTCCAGATTGCATTGACCAAATTCCCCAAAGTGAGTGATTATGAATGGCATGAAGGTCCAGGAGCCAGACATGCAGCTATAAAGTGGCTGGAGTTGAAGGGTCATGATTACTTCTGTTGATTAACCATATATTTTATCTGACACCATAAAGAGATACAGACACCATGAGATACTGCAACCACGGAGGCTCATCTTGCAGTGTCATACTTGACGACCAAACTGCCTGCCTTTCTTCTGCCCTCAGGAAGTGGACATTGTGACACTCAGGAAGTGTTGTCACAACAGTATATTATTGGTTAAAATTGTGACAGTGCAAAAAATGGAATATGAACACACAGACGTAAAGGGTGTGAGATAAATTTGATATTCAATCCCATGCACATTGAAACACATGAATAAAAATAATTTCAAGAACATGTGGCTTAGTTCCAATGCTGTTCCGCTACCAGTTGGATCCCCAGGGCCAGAGATACTGTTGGACACTTGGGTGTTTCACTAAGCAATAGGACGTGTTCCACCGCTCGGTTGCTGTTTAACGATTGCTGCAGACGAGATGAGATGCCATACTGCGTTGTCGCCAACAACCAGGTGAGTCATTCAGCTCCAAAATCTAAAACATGTGGCCCTGAATTGGCCTTCTGCCTCTCAGTCTGAGGTTTTGAAATGAGGACAAGGCAGCGCTTTAGAAGACAAAATAAGTAATTATGTTAAAAACACAGCCATGTTTATAATGTGTTTCTCTTACAAATGTGGAGAGTTACACAGCTTACATTACAAGTTTATAAGTTGTCTCTGATTTTGGCACGGCATATGAAAATAACTGTGTCAAGAGAGTTGATGTTGTGATAGCATTATGGTCCTGCACATCATACACATCACAGAGGCAAAACTCAAGTCCGCCTCTATTAGGGATTTGAGCCTCATGACAAAAAATGACCGCCCCGCTCAATGGTGAAACAACAATCTAGGATCTGTGCCTGCAAGACCAAAATCAAAGGGAACGTTTTTTTGTCCAATTTATTTCAATACCACTTCAAAAGCATTGAAGAACAATCTGAATCACTTTGACCATCCTCTCTTATATGTCTTATATGTTAACAGGTTGAGGTCCTGAAAGAAACAAGAGAGTTGCACTGCACATATTAATGGTTGGTGAATGGGACAGGGTGAGTGGAGTTAGGTTACAAGGCTTAGACGTGCTGTTGGAGAACCCTGGGTTATTGGGGCCAAATGGCAATCTTTTCAATCACTAATCATGGTGAGAGATGGAACAATGGCGTCCACTACAAGACAAGGCAGTGGAAAATGTTGTCTGAGGCCAAGTAATACAGACTCCAGCTTAAGTAAATCCTAAACTGCTGGAGTAAAGTTAGTAGGTAAAAGTGGGGGGCTTGTGGCTGAAGACCACAAACATTGAAGCCCGCAATGTTTCAGAGGGTTCTCGCCTTAGGGTCCAATGTCAACAACCAAAAGCACACAGTGCCGTTCTGAGGGTAACCTCTCAGTGGTGATGGTCCTGGTAAATGTGTGATGCTATTTCTGCCTTCGCTATCAGATCCTGGCCTGCACCAAACGAATCCTCTCCTACCAATCAAAGTGTAGCACTACCAGTGCCCAAGATGCTTTCTTCGCATGTGTGCCAGCGAGTTCATCAAAGCCTCGCTGATGCAAAGAAAATTCATTGGGACATAATACAGTATCAGAGCATTTGCTCAGTTGCAGTCAAGGCCCCGTCATAGCAGATTTATCTGGGCTACCACCTAAAGAAAAGTAAGGTAATAGCTGTTAGCCTTTTCCCACCTGTCTTTGGAGTCTCAGCTGTGGAAGTCGTGATTCTGTTGCTCTAGCTGTGTAAATATAACATTTTTGGATATAACATTTCTGCTCCCTCTCTTTTCACTACTCTTTCCTCTATGACCACATAGTTAATACCCTGCCTATAAGGTGTTGATCTTAGCTGCCCTCCAGATTCCATACTGATTTGACCTGTCAGTTTCTGGGCCTGATTAAGCCAAGCAAATAGCCTCACCTGTCTCTGATGTTGGTCTGTGTAGGATGCTGGCTGGCTGTCGGACTCACACAACCTGATGGATTCCATTGCTTGCTTCATTAGGCTGTCAATCAAGGACAATGTTTTCTCTGTCTGATTTTGTAGTAGCTGAAAGAATATACTGTAGATTAAGATATCTTATATACCATAGACCTCTGCTGTTTTGACATAGGATAGCATATCGAAACCAACCCTCGTTTTTCTGCGGAATTCTGATTTGGTAGAAAGGGAATGCTTAATTGTTGATGAAGGGGACATGGGGTATCTAAGGCATTCCCCTGCTACTCAAAAAGAGCACACATAGTACTGTGTGTAGGACTACGTCTGAGGGTCTTATAGGTTCCCTGTCAGCCCGTGGCACATTATAAAAATATATTGTACTTACTTGCTTATACACAGTAACATCTTCAAAAGGAAGTGTGATACATTGAAATGTAGAATATTTATTGCAGATGCTTTTTAATCCAAGACAAGGCTTAATGTCTTTCCCAGAAAATGTGTTTTAGCCCAATGTTTACAAGGCCAAAGGCTGAATTGACTCTCTGGCAAACTCACACAGGCTTTGAGGACAATACAGTGCCACTGACACGGCCTGCAAACAAAACCTGCGGACTCTCCTTCACTGCAGCCGATGTGACTAAAACATTTCAACGTGTTAACCCTCGCAAGGCTGCAGGACCAGAAGGCATCCCCAGCCGCGTCCTCAGAGCATGCGCAGACCCGCTGGCTAGTGTGTTTACGGACATATTCAATCAATCCTTATCCCAGTCTGCTGTTCCCACATGCTTCAAGAGGGCCACCCTTGTTCCTGTTCCCAAGAAAGCTAAGGTAACTGAGCTAAACGACTACCACCCCGTAGCCCTCACTTCCGTCATCATGAAGTGCTTTGAGAGACTAGTCAAGGACCATATCACCTCCACCCTACCTGACACCCTAGACCCACTCCAATTTGCTTCCCGCCCAAATAGGTCCACAGACGACTCAATCACAACCACACTGCACACTGCCCTAACCCATCTGCACAAGAGGAATACCTATGTGAGAATGCTGTTCATCAACTACAGCTCAGCATTTCACATCATAGAACCCTCCAAACTCGTCATCAAGCTTGAGACCCTGGGTCTAGACCCTGCCCTGTGCAACTGGGTACTGGACTTCCTGACGGGCCGCCCCCAGGTGGTGAGGGTAGGTAACAACATCTCCACCCCGCTGATCCTCAACACTGGGGCCCCACAAGAGTGCGTTCTGAGCCCTCTCCTGTACTCCATGTTCACCCACGACTGTGTGGCCCTCTCCAGAGGGTAGTGAGGTCTGCACAACGCATCACCGGGGGCAAACTACCTGCCCTCCAGGACACCTACACCACACGATGTCACAGGAAGGCCATAAAGATCATCAAGGACAACAACCACCCGAGCCACTGCCTGTTCACCCCGCTATCATCCAGAAGGCAAGGTCAGTACAGGTGCATCAAAGCGGGGACCGAGAGACTGAAAAACAGCTTCTATCTCAAGGCCATCAGACTGTTAAACAGCCACCACTAACATTGAGTGGCTGCTGCCAACACACTGACTCAACTACAGCCACTTTAATAATGGAAATGGATGGAAATTGATATAAAATATATCACTAGCCACTTTAAACAATGCTACTTAATATAATGTTTACATACAGTGGGGAAAAAAGGTATTTAGTCAGCCACCAATTGTGCAAGTTCTCCCACTTAAAAAGATGAGAGAGGCCTGCAATTTTCATCATAGGTACACTTCAACTATGACAGACAAAATGAGAAAAAAAATCCAGAAAATCACATTGTAGGATTTTTAATGAATTTATTTGCAAATTATGGTGGCCCCATCCGACGATACCCCCAGGCAGGGCCAAACAGGCAGGATATAACCCCACCCACTTTGCAAAAGCACAACCCCCACACCACTAGAGGGATATCTTCAACCATCAACTTACCATCCTGAGACAAGGCCGAGTATAGCCCACAAAGATCTCCTCCACGGCACAACCCAAGGGGGGGCGCCAACCTGGACAGGAAGATCACGTCAGTGACTCAACCCACTCAAGTGACGCACCCCTCCTAGAGACGGCATGGAAGAGTACCAGTAAGCCAGAGACAGAGAATCCCAGTGGAGAGAGGGGAACCGGCCAGGCAGAGACAGCAAGGGAATTTGTTGCTCCAGTGCCTTTCCATTCACCTTCACACACCTGGGCCAAGCTACACTCAATCATAGGACCTACTGAAGAGATCTTCAATAAAGATATAAAGGTTGAGACCGAGTCTACGTCTCTCACATGGGTAGGCAGACCATTCCATAAAAATGGAGCTCTATAGGAGAAAGCCCTGCCTCCAGCTGTTTGCTGAGAAATTCTAGGGACAGTAAGGAGGTCTGCCATCTTGTGACCGTAGCATACGTGTATGGCAGGACCAAATCGGAAAGATAGGTAGGAGCAAGCCCATGTAATGCTTTGTAGGTTAGCAGTAAAACCTTGAAATCAGCCCTTGCCTTAACAGGAAGCCATTGTAGAGAGGCTAGCACTGGAGTAATAAGATCACATATTTTGGTTCTAATCAAGATTCTAGCAGCCGTGTTTAGCACTAACTGAAGCTTATTTAGTGCTCCAGGCTCTGTAGCCGGAAAGTAGAGCATTGCAGTAGTCTAACCTAGAAGTGACAAAAGCATGGATTAATGTTTCTGCATCATTTTTGGACAGAAACGTTCTGTTTTTTGCAATGTTACGTAGATGTAAAAAAAGCTATCCTTGAAACAGTCTTGATATGTTCGTCAAAAGAGAGATCAGGGTCCAGAGTAACGCTGAGGTCCTTCACAGTTTTATTTGAGACGACTGTACAAGCATCAAGATTAAGTGTAAGATTCAACAGAATAGCTGTTTGTTTCTTGGGACCTAGAACAAGCATCTCTGTTTTGTCTGAGTTTAAAAGTAGAACATTTGCAGCCATCCACTTCCTTATGTCTGAAACATAGGCTTCCAGCGAGGGCAATTTTGGAGCTTCACCATGTTTCATCGAAATGTACAGCTGTGTGTCATCCGCATAGCAGTGAAAGTTAACATTATGTTTCCGAATGACATCACCAAGAGGTAAGATATATAGTTAAAAACAATAGTGGTCCTAAAACGGAAACTTGAGGAACACCGAAATTTACAGTTGATTTGTCAGAGGACAAACCATCCACAAAGACAAACTGATATCTTTCAGACAGATAAGATCTAAACCAGGCCAGAACTTGTCCGTGTAGACCAATTTGGGTTTCCAATCTCTCCAAAAGAATGTGGTGATCGATGGTATCAAAAGCAGCGCTAAGGTCTATGAGCACGAGGACAGATGCAGAGCCTCGGTCTGACGCCATTAAAAGGTAATTTACCACCTTCACAAGTGCAGTCTCAGTGCTATGATGGGGTCTAAAACCAGACTGAAGCGTTTCGTATACATTGTTTGTCTTCAGGAAGGCAGTGAGTTGCTGCGCAACAGCTTTTTCTAAAATGTTTGAGAGGAATGGGAGATTCGTTATAGGCCTATGTTTTATATTTTCTGGGTCAAGGTTTGGCTTTTTCAAGAGAAGCTTTATTACTGCCACTTTTAGTGAGTTTGGTACACATCCGGTGGATAGAGAGCCGTCTATTATGTTCAACATAGGAGGGCCAAGCACAGGAAGCAGCTCTTTCAATAGTTTAGTTGGAATAGGGTCCAGTATGCAGCTTGAAGGTTTAGAGGCCATGATTATTTTCATCAATGTGTCAAGAGATATAGTATTCCAAAAATTGACTGTCTCCCTTGATCCTAGGTCCTGGCAGAGTTGTGTAGACTCAGGACAACTGAGCCTTTGAGGAATATGCAGATTTAAAGAGGGGTCCGTAATTTGCTTTCTAATGATCATGATCTTTTCCTCAAAGAAGTTCATGAATTTATCACTGCTGTGAAAGCCGTGAGGTCAGGGCTCTGTGCAGGCCAGTCAAGTTCTTCCACACCGATCTCAACAAACAATTTTGTGCACAGGGTCATTGTCATGCTGAAACAGGAAAGGGCCTTCCCCAAACTGTTGCAAAAAAGTTGGAAGCACAGAATAGTCTAGAATGCCATTGTATGGTGCAGCGTTAAGATTTCCCTTCCCTGGACGTAAGGGGTTCTAGCCTGAACCATGAAAAACAGCCCGGGACCATTATTCCTCTTCCACCAAACGTTACAGTTGGCACTATGCATTCAGACAAGTAGCTTTCTCCTGGCATCCGCCAAACTGAGATTCGTCCGTCGGTCTGCCAGATGGTGAAGCGTGATTCATCACTCCAGAGATCGCGTTTCCACTGCTCCAGAGTCCAATGGTGGCGAGTTTTACACCACTTCAGCCGACACTTAGCATTGTGATGGTGATCTTAGGCTTTTGTGTGCAATTTTATACAGCTGTCAGCAACGGGTGTGGTTGAAATAGCTGAATCCACTAATTTGAAGGGGTGCCCACATACTTTTGTATGTATGTGTATGTGATTAATTCTGCCCAATGATATCATCAAAACTTTGAACATTTTAAAACTGGGATTTTCAAACACTATGAGATCTGCAGTGATGCGGGTGTAACAGTATTGCTTCCATCCCTCTCCTCGCCCCTACCTGGGCTCGAACCAGGGACCGTCTGCACACATTGACAACAGCCACCCTTGAAGCATCGTTACCAATCGCTCCACAAATGCTGCGGCCCTTGCAGATCAAGGGGAACAACTACTTCAAGGTCTCAGAGCGAGACACGTCACCAATTGAAACGCTATTAGCGTGCACCCCGCTAACTAGCTAGCCAATTTCACATCTGTTTCATGGGGAGCAAGAAAATATAAACTAGTTGCAGGTTTTGAAATTCACAGTTTTTTACTTTTAATGCTACCCTGTGATGTCAAAGAGAAAACATTTTAAAGAGTTTTCTTCCTATCTTTTTAACCACAGATCATAGAAACCCACTGTTTTCACATATGTAGACACTGGTTTGGTGCTGGAGATTATGAATATAAGGTTGAAAAGTGGCGGAATTGCCCTTTAATAATGCTGTTATAACAAAACATTTGTCAAACTCCTGCCATCTGTTTTGTTTGAACACTGTAAGATACTGTACTTTGACATTAGGCTATATTACTTGATCTTAGGATGTTATAGTTACATGTCAACGTGTAAAGTTGGTTGTTAAATAAAAATGGCTGCATTAATAGAATATCTAATTAGTTTCCAATAAGTTATTGGGTAGCACTCCCAGTTCCCTTTCACTGAACTGCTGTAATATGGATACATGCATTCCTCTCGCGGACTCAAGACGCCACGGGGCTGCGTCGACGCGGTACAAGTCTATAAAGAGGGCTGAGCAACGAAACAAACGTTGAATAGTAAATGGTTGGCTGTGCAACCTTTTGGAGACTGGGTCTTGATCTTGGTGACGGACTTCTCGTGCGGTTGCTCGTTTTGTTTTCTTTAGGAGAATGAGGCACTCCTCGGGATACATGACTTCACTATCAGCTCAGGTTATCATTGTTGATAATAAGTAACATTCTCGTGCACGAATCCCTGAGTTTGAGGAACTTTTGAATGTCATGGTTCACGGTGAAATGATTTAACATCTGAAAACCAAAGGAATACATCTTCATTTGTTTCTATGGATTCACTGTTTGGTCAGGTAATATCATTATTACTTATTTCACACCATTAATTATCTTCTTGTAGCCTATGATGCTGAATTAGCTATGCACATAAATAATAACCGTTTTGACAATGCACACAGATCCCTTTTAATTTGGACATGGTAAATCATTCAGGAAATTTACAATGAACAACTATTAGTATTTTTTTTACAAAATGGGTGAAAGTAGGGGGAAATAATTTCTTGCCTGGTCAAACGTTACACTCCATGTAATTAGTCGTTACATATACTGCTCATCTTATTAAGGCTTTTTAGAAGAACCATACATGTTTTTTGTTTTACCAATAATGAGTGCACATGTATTGGGCTGAATTAGTATGATTTCATTTCGATTTTAAACCTGAAATTGTTTTCAACTCTCTCATTCATCAATGTCTTTGGGTGCGTTCGTAAATTGCCTCCAGTGTGTCAGTAGCTATGTGTCGATTGTAAATTCAGAGCGTTGTCAGATTGTCTGTTCATAAATTCAGAGGCTTCGCTCTCGGAGTGTTCAGAGCGCACACTGGACGCTCTGGCCGAGGAGTAGGGTTGATCCGAGCGTTCTGACCTCACGACAGCAGTCAGGCACCAAAGCTAACTGGATAAAGTTGGCTAGCTTACTTGCTACTTCCAGACAAAATGAGAGAATACCTCACTCTGACAATTTTACTCGCCCTAGCGGAGTTGATTAACCTGTTTTCATGTTATCTAGAGCGATAGTGACTAACTGTGCTGCTTGCAACATTTAATAACGTATTTTTTTCCTCCTACGTTTACTGACACCGGTCATATTCAACGGGTGTTGCAAGTTTGTAAATTAATCAGTTATTCTGTGCTCTGGCACACAGACGAGAAGGCTCTGAAATCGGAGTAGATAGAGTGAATTTACAAACGCACCCTTTGTTAGACATTTTTGTTTTAGATTAGAAAAGCCAACGGAACAAGGACTGCAAATGCACCCTACAAAACTGTAGTAGCCTATGTCATGTTTGGCAAGGCAGGGGCATACCCTTTGTGTGTGTGTTTCTCATTAACAATGGTAAGGTATCTCTGCTACAAATCAATCCGAAATCATTGCTAGATCGAGTAACTCATGAGAAAACATATTATACAAACTAGGCACAGTATAGGATTTTATGTATACCTAATTTTGGAAGAAGTATTGTGACTCTGTTCTGTTATTCAGCATTGAAGGTTTTGAAGAAGAAGGAAAAGGGTGATTTGATTGGCATCGTGTAGACTACGCCTATGGGTCTGCTATCACGATAGAGCACCTTTCACAGAACGTGTGCTATGTCACTGTCAGACACGGTCAAGACTTGAAGGAGCACCTTTCACAAGAACTGTCTTGACTTGTTCCGCATTCTCAGGTTGCGGAGGACAATGAGGGGGAAGTGTGTGGCATTTGTCTACAATGGGCTTTTTAAAGGACACTAGCTAGGTTTCCATTCAGTTCACGACAATTGGCAACAGAATATTCTAAAATCCGAATAAAAACAATAGCCTATGTGCATTTTCCCACCAGAGATGTTTCCATAAAATTAATTTGTTGCGAAAAAAAAGCTGTGCGGGATGACATAGTGCACATTAAAACAACTTTTGCGGTTAAACACCCATTTACCAAAATAAAAAATACAAGCTAAATGGGTTTCCATCGCATTTTGGTTTTGTCCCCCCCCAAGAGCGAATGTGCTCACTCTTGTCTTGGTATGTGCGCTCTAGCGAACAGCTCCCAGATAGGCCTATAGTCCGGGTAGACTACCTACATGATGCAATTATTTATGGAGAAGAGCGAGATTATTTTTATTTGTCAAATGATAGCCAAGCACGACCATCATGTAGAATTAGACTATCGATATTTATTGGAAAGGAACATCAAGCTCATCACCTTCCACTTTTACCACCATGTGAAGTTCATCATCTGTAGCCTAATAAACTGCATGCTTTCCCGACCCGATCCCATCCCACCATATCATATCATCGCATGACTCCCGAGTTTTGATATGATGGTTATTTTATCAATATTTGCGCATAAAAGCGTTTCCACAGCCATTTCTTGCATAATTAACTTCACCAACTCAAAAAGTTATCAATTTATCTAGCTTGTTTTGTCCACATTTGGACATTTTATGACACATTTTAAACCATCCGGCCTGTCATTACATTTTTTATCCAACATATACAGTGCATTCGGAAAGTATTCAGACAGACCCCTTGACTTTTTTCACATTTTTGTTTCATTACAGCCTTATTCTAAAATGGAATAAATCGTTTTCCCCCCTCATCAATCTACACACAATATGTCACGTTCGTCATAACGATAAGACCAAGGCGCAGCGTGATATAAACACATTCCTCTTTAATTAACGAAGAACACTTAAACAAAACGAACGTGCCGCTATGCTAAACCGAGTGATGACATGCAACGACACATAGACAATAACCCACAAAACCAACATGGAAAAATGGCAACCTAAATAGGATCCCCAATCAGAGACAACAAAAACCAGCTGCCTCTGATTGGGAACCAATTCAGGCCACCATATACCTACATTTACCTAGACATACCAAAACCCCATAGATATACAAAAAAAATCCCAGACAGGTCAAAAACACACATACCACCCTCGTCACACCCTGACCTAACCAAAATAATAAAGAAAACAAAGATAACTAAGGTCAGGGCGTGACAGTCCCCCCCCCCCCCCCCCCCGCCCAAAGGTGCGGACTCCCGGCCGCAAACTTAAACCTATATGGGAGGGTCTGGGTGGGCATCTAACCTCGGTGGGGGCTCTGGTTCTGGACGCCGCCCCCCTTCTTTACACTGAGTCCGCTCTTGTAGCACTGACCCGTGGATCATCGTCGGAGGCTCTGGACTGCGGATCCTCGCCGTAGGCCCCGGGCTGGGGACCGTCGCTGGAGACCCCGGACTGTGGCCCGTGGCTGGAGGTTCCGGTCTGTGAACTGTCGCCGGACGCTCTGGACTGGGTACTGTCGCCGGACGCTCTGGACTGGTTACTGTCGCCGGATGCTCTGGACTGCCGAGGCTCACTATAGGCCTGGTGCGTGGTGCCGGCACTGGTGGTACCGGGCTGGGGACACGCACCTTAGGGCGAGTGCGGGGAGTAGGAACAGGGTGTACTAGACCCTGGAGGCGCACTGGAGGCCTGGTGCGTGGTGCCGGCACTGGTGGTACCGACACTGGTGGTACCGGGCTGGTGACACGCACCTCAGGGCAAGTGCGGGGAGCAGGAACAGGGCGTACTGGACTGCCGAGGTGCACTGTAGGCCTGGTGTGTGGTGCCGCCACTGGTAGTACCGGGCTTGGGACACGCACCTCAGGGCGAGTGCGAGGAGCAGGAACAGGACGTACTGGACCCTGGAGGCACACTGGAGGCCTGCTGCAAATGCAGGGCGCTGGCACAGGACGCACTGGGCTGTGCAGACTCACCGGAGACACAGTACGCAGAGCCGGCGCAGGATATCCTGGTCCAAAGAGGTATACTGAGACCAGGAGCGCTGAGCCGGCACCCTCCTTCCTGGCTGGATGCCCATTCTAGCCTGGCCAATGCGAGGAGCTGGAATAGAGTGCACCGGGCTAGAATAGCGCACTGGAGACACTGTGCGCTCCACCGCATAACACGGTGCCTGACCAGTAACACACTCCCCACAGTAAGCACGAGGAGTAGGCTCAGGTCTCTGACCTGACTCATGCAATCTCCTTGTGTTCCACCCCCCAAAAAAGTTATTGGGGCTACCTCTCGGGCTTCCGTGCACCTTCATATCGTCACTGTTCCTCTATTCTCCGGTATTTATCGTAGTATCGCTGTTCGGCTTTCACTGCCTCTAACTCCTCCTTAGGATGGCGAATAATCCCCCGGCTGTGTCCAGGGTCCTGCTCCATCTAATATCTCCTCCCAGGTCCATTTTCCCATTAAGCGCTGTTCCTCCTTTTCACACTGCTTGGTCCTGGTTTGGTGGGTTATTCTGTCATGTTCGTCATAACGATGAGACCAATGCGCAGCTTGATATGAACACATTCCTCTTTAATTAACGAAGAACACTTAAACAAACTAACAAAACGACCGTGCTGCTATGAGAAACCGAGTGCTGACATGCAACTACACATAGACAATAATCCACAAAACCAACATGGAAAATGGCAACATAAATAGGATCCCCAATCAGAGACAACGATAAACAGCTGCCTCTGATTGGGAACCAATTCAGGCCACCATAGAACTACATTTACCTAGACATACCAAAACCCCATAGATATACAAAAAACCATAGACAGGACAAAAACACACATACCACCCTCGTCACACCCTGACCTAACCAAAATAATAAAGAAACTAAGGTCAGGGCGTGACACAATACCACATAGAGACAAAGCAAAAACAAGTTTTTAGAAATTGTTGCAAATTTATAAAAAAAGAAGAAAAAAATGCGAAAGGGGAAATATCACATTTACATAAGTATTAAAACCTCTTTGGGCTAGACATGCCGGTAGCTCCCCACCGCGACAACATCCGTTGAAATTGCAGAGCGCGAAATTCGAAATGCAAAAACCGTAATAACATTCATGAAAATACAAGTATCATACATAATTTAAAAGCTTAACTTCTTGTAAATCCAGCCTCTTTGTCAGATTTCAAAAAGGCTTTACGGCGAAAGCATACCATGCGATTATCTGAGGACAGTCCCTGTGTACAAAAGCATTGAACACATTTTCCAAACCAGCAGAGGGGTCACGAAAGTCAGAAATTGCAATAAAATAAATAATTTACCTTTGAAATCCCTAGGGTCCCAGCTACAAAACAAATGGTTGTTTTGTTCGATAAAGTCCTTTATATCCCAAAAAAGTCAGTTTAGTTGGCGGGCTTGATTCAGTAATCCACCTGTTCCCCTCGTTCAAAATGCATACAAAGGAATCCCAAAAGTTACCAATAAACTTCGTCCAAACAAGTCAAACAATGTTTCTAATCAATCCTCAGGTATCCTAATATGTAAATAAACGCTAAATTTTAAGACGTAGAATAGTGTGGTCAATACCGGAGATAAATAACGAAGTGCGCGCGCCAGAACACTACAGTCAACATGAGAGCCACCTAGAAAAACTACAAATTCTAGCTAATTTTTCAAAAAACAAGCCTGAAACCCTTTCTAAAGACTTATGACATCTAGTGGATCTAAATCTAAATCTTCCTTTGAATCTCCCATAAACAAGGATTTGAATGGGCTGTGACCTCAACAAAATGAAAAATCTGTATGGATTCTCCGCTGATTTCCCCCTTCCATATCTGTTCTGTTATACTGCTTCCAAGATGGCGTAGCAGTCAGGCGTACTTGTCCTTCGTCTTGTCGTGTCCCATGTATATATATTTTTATATATTTTTCTTCGCAAATCTTTTTATATTTTTCTAAACGCTTATTTCAAAATACTCTCCTGCAACCC